>NC_054569.1:5483989-5764827 GCF_017654505.1 Polyodon spathula | reverse complement strand
CAGTATTTGCAGTGAGTGTCCTGTTTCAGTATTTGCAGTAAGTGTTTTGTTTCAGTAGTGTTTTGTTTCAGTATTTGCAGTAAGTGTCCTGTTTCAGTATTTGCAGTAAGTGTCCTGTTTCAGTATTTGCAGTAAGTGTCCTGTTTCAGTATTTGCAGTAAGTGTCCTGTTTCAGTATTTGCAGTAAGTGTCCTGTTTCAGTATTTGCAGTAAGTGTCCTGTTTCAGTATTTGCAGTGAGTGTCCTGTTTCAGTATTTGCAGTAAGTGTCCTGTTTCAGTATTTGCAGTAAGTGTCCTGTTTCAGTATTTGCAGTAAGTGTCCTGTTTGTTTCAGTATTTGCAGTAAGTGTCCTGTTTCAGTATTTGCAGTATTTGCAGTGTTTTGTTTCAGTATTTGCAGTATTTGCAGTGTTTCCTGTTTCAGTATTTGCAGTGAGTGTTTTGTTTCAGTATTTGCAGTGAGTGTTTTGTTTCAGTATTTGCAGTGAGTGTCCTGTTTCAGTATTTGCAGTAAGTGTCCTGTTTCAGTATTTGCAGTGAGTGTCCTGTTTCAGTATTTGCAGTAAGTGTCCTGTTTCAGTATTTGCAGTAAGTGTCCTGTTTCAGTATTTGCAGTAAGTGTCCTGTTTCAGTATTTGCAGTAAGTGTCCTGTTTCAGTATTTGCAGTAAGTGTTTGTTTCAGTATTTGCAGTAAGTGTCCTGTTTCAGTATTTGCAGTGAGTGTCCTGTTTCAGTATTTGCAGTAAGTGTCCTGTTTCAGTATTTGCAGTAAGTGTCCTGTTTCAGTATTTGCAGTAAGTGTCCTGTTTCAGTATTTGCAGTGAGTGTCCTGTTTCAGTATTTGCAGTAAGTGTTTTGTTTCAGTATTTGCAGTAAGTGTCCTGTTTCAGTATTTGCAGTGAGTGTTTTGTTTCAGTATTTGCAGTGAGTGTTTTGTTTCAGTATTTGCAGTAAGTGTGTCCTGTTTCAGTATTTGCAGTAAGTGTCCTGTTTCAGTATTTGCAGTGCAGTAAAGTGTTTTGTTTCAGTATTTGCAGTAAGTGTTTCAGTGTTTCAGTATTTGCAGTATTTGCAGTAAGTGTCCTGTTTCAGTATTTGCAGTAAGTGTCCTGTTTCAGTATTTGCAGTAAGTGTCCTGTTTCAGTATTTGCAGTGAGTGTCCTGTTTCAGTATTTGCAGTAAGTGTCCTGTTTCAGTATTTGCAGTAAGTGTTTGTTTCAGTATTTGCAGTAAGTGTCCTGTTTCAGTATTTGCAGTAAGTGTCCTGTTTCAGTATTTGCAGTAAGTGTTTGCAGTGTTTCAGTATTTGCAGTAAGTGTTTTGTTTCAGTATTTGCAGTAAGTGTCCTGTTTCAGTATTTGCAGTAAGTGTCCTGTTTCAGTATTTGCAGTAAGTGTTTTGTTTCAGTATTTGCAGTAAGTGTCCTGTTTCAGTATTTGCAGTGAGTGTCCTGTTTCAGTATTTGCAGTAAGTGTCCTGTTTCAGTATTTGCAGTAAGTGTCCTGTTTCAGTATTTGCAGTAAGTGTCCTGTTTCAGTATTTGCAGTGAGTGTCAGTATTTGCAGTAAGTGTTTCAGTATTTGCAGTGAGTGTCCTGTTTCAGTATTTGCAGTAAGTGTTTTGTTTCAGTATTTGCAGTGAGTGTCCTGTTTCAGTATTTGCAGTAAGTGTCCTGTTTCAGTATTTGCAGTAAGTGTTTTGTTTCAGTATTTGCAGTAAGTGTCCTGTTTCAGTATTTGCAGTAAGTGTCCTGTTTCAGTATTTGCAGTAAGTGTCCTGTTTCAGTATTTGCAGTAAGTGTCCTGTTTCAGTATTTGCAGTGAGTGTCCTGTTTCAGTATTTGCAGTGAGTGTCCTGTTTCAGTATTTGCAGTAAGTGTTTTGTTTCAGTATTTGCAGTGAGTGTCCTGTTTCAGTATTTGCAGTGAGTGTTTTGTTTCAGTATTTGCAGTATTTGCAGTGTTTTGTTTCAGTATTTGCAGTGAGTGTTTTGTTTCAGTATTTGCAGTGAGTGTTTGTTTCAGTATTTGCAGTAAGTGTCCTGTTTCAGTATTTGCAGTAAGTGTCCTGTTTCAGTATTTGCAGTAAGTGTCCTGTTTCAGTATTTGCAGTAAGTGTCCTGTTTCAGTATTTGCAGTAAGTGTCCTGTTTCAGTATTTGCAGTAAGTGTTTGTTTCAGTATTTGCAGTAAGTGTCCTGTTTCAGTATTTGCAGTAAGTGTCCTGTTTCAGTATTTGCAGTGAGTGTCCTGTTTCAGTATTTGCAGTGAGTGTTTTGTTTCAGTATTTGCAGTAAGTGTCCTGTTTCAGTATTTGCAGTAAGTGTTTTGTTTCAGTATTTGCAGTAAGTGTCCTGTTTCAGTATTTGCAGTAAGTGTCCTGTTTCAGTATTTGCAGTAAGTGTCCTGTTTCAGTATTTGCAGTAAGTGTCCTGTTTCAGTATTTGCAGTAAGTGTCCTGTTTCAGTATTTGCAGTAAGTGTCCTGTTTCAGTATTTGCAGTGAGTGTCCTGTTTCAGTATTTGCAGTAAGTGTCCTGTTTCAGTATTTGCAGTAAGTTCAGTATTTGCAGTAAGTGTCCTGTTTCAGTATTTGCAGTAAGTGTCCTGTTACGTCACCAAAGCATTAACGCTTCATTGCATAAACGTCACTCACTAGGACAAAGTCAGAACAATTCATGTCATGTCACAAAACAAGCATAAACGTCACTCACAAACATAAATTCTCAGTCAAAACATGAAATAGTAAGTGTTTTGTTTCTGTATTTGCAGTATTTGCAGTGAGTGTTTTGTTTCAGTATTTGCAGTAAGTGTTTTGTTTCAGTATTTGCAGTGAGTGTCCTGTTTCAGTATTTGCAGTAAGTGTCCTGTTTCAGTATTTGCAGTAAGTGTTCCTGTTTCAGTATTTGCAGTAAGTGTCCTGTTTCAGTATTTGCAGTAAGTGTCCTGTTTCAGTATTTGCAGTAAGTGTCCTGTTTCAGTATTTGCAGTAAGTGTCCTGTTTCAGTATTTGCAGTAAGTGTCCTGTTTCAGTATTTGCAGTAAGTGTCCTGTTTCAGTATTTGCAGTAAGTGTCCTGTTTCAGTATTTGCAGTAAGTGTGTTTCAGTATTTGCAGTGAGTGTCCTGTTTCAGTATTTGCAGTGAGTGTTTTGTTTCAGTATTTGCAGTGAGTGTCCTGTTTCAGTATTTGCAGTAAGTGTTTTGTTTCAGTATTTGCAGTATTTGCAGTGTTTTGTTTCAGTATTTGCAGTGAGTGTCCTGTTTCAGTATTTGCAGTAAGTGTCCTGTTTCAGTATTTGCAGTAAGTGTCCTGTTTCAGTATTTGCAGTAAGTGTCCTGTTTCAGTATTTGCAGTAAGTGTCCTGTTTCAGTATTTGCAGTAAGTGTCCTGTTTCAGTATTTGCAGTAAGTGTCCTGTTTCAGTATTTGCAGTAAGTGTCCTGTTTCAGTATTTGCAGTGAGACAGTGTTTCAGTATTTGCAGTAAGTGTCCTGTTTCAGTATTTGCAGTAAGTGTCCTGTTTCAGTATTTGCAGTGAGTGTCAGTATTTGTTTCAGTATTTGCAGTAAGTGTCCTGTTTCAGTATTTGCAGTGAGTGTCCTGTTCAGTATTTGCAGTATTTGCAGTGCAGTAAGTGTTTTGTTTCAGTATTTGCAGTAAGTGTCCTGTTTCAGTATTTGCAGTAAGTGTCCTGTTTCAGTATTTGCAGTAAGTGTCCTGTTTCAGTATTTGCAGTGAGTGTCCTGTTTCAGTATTTGCAGTGAGTGTCCTGTTTCAGTATTTGCAGTAAGTGTCCTGTTTCAGTATTTGCAGTAAGTGTCCTGTTTCAGTATTTGCAGTAAGTGTCCTGTTTCAGTATTTGCAGTGAGTGTCCTGTTTCAGTATTTGCAGTAAGTGTCCTGTTTCAGTATTTGCAGTGAGTGTCCTGTTTCAGTATTTGCAGTAAGTGTCCTGTTTCAGTATTTGCAGTGAGTGTCCTGTTTCAGTATTTGCAGTAAGTGTCCTGTTTCAGTATTTGCAGTAAGTGTCCTGTTTCAGTATTTGCAGTAAGTGTCCTGTTTCAGTATTTGCAGTAAGTGTCCTGTTTCAGTATTTGCAGTAAGTGTCCTGTTTCAGTATTTGCAGTAAGTGTCCTGTTTCAGTATTTGCAGTAAGTGTCAGTATGTTTCAGTATTTGCAGTAAGTGTTTTGTTTCAGTATTTGCAGTAAGTGTCCTGTTTCAGTATTTGCAGTGAGTGTCCTGTTTCAGTATTTGCAGTAAGTGTCCTGTTTCAGTATTTGCAGTGAGTGTCCTGTTTCAGTATTTGCAGTAAGTGTCCTGTTTCAGTATTTGCAGTAAGTGTTTTGTTTCAGTATTTGCAGTGAGTGTCCTGTTTCAGTATTTGCAGTAAGTGTCCTGTTTCAGTATTTGCAGTAAGTGTCCTGTTTCAGTATTTGCAGTGAGTGTCCTGTTTCAGTATTTGCAGTAAGTGTTTTGTTTCAGTATTTGCAGTAAGTGTCCTGTTTCAGTATTTGCAGTAAGTGTCCTGTTTCAGTATTTGCAGTAAGTGTCCTGTTTCAGTATTTGCAGTGTTTCAGTGTCCTGTTTCAGTATTTGCAGTAAGTGTCCTGTTTCAGTATTTGCAGTAAGTGTCCTGTTTCAGTATTTGCAGTAAGTGTCCTGTTTCAGTATTTGCAGTAAGTGTTTGTTTCAGTATTTGCAGTAAGTGTCCTGTTTCAGTATTTGCAGTAAGTGTCCTGTTTCAGTATTTGCAGTAAGTGTCCTGTTTCAGTATTTGCAGTAAGTGTGTTTCAGTATTTGCAGTGTTTCCTGTTTCAGTATTTGCAGTAAGTGTCCTGTTTCAGTATTTGCAGTAAGTGTCCTGTTTCAGTATTTGCAGTAAGTGTCAGTATCTGTTTCAGTATTTGCAGTGAGTGTCCTGTTTCAGTATTTGCAGTAAGTGTTTTGTTTCAGTATTTGCAGTAAGTGTTTTGTTTCAGTATTTGCAGTAAGTGTCCTGTTTCAGTATTTGCAGTAAGTGTCCTGTTTCAGTATTTGCAGTAAGTGTCCTGTTTCAGTATTTGCAGTAAGTGTCCTGTTTCAGTATTTGCAGTAAGTGTTCTGTTTCAGTATTTGCAGTGAGTGTTTTGTTTCAGTATTTGCAGTAAGTGTTTTGTTTCAGTATTTGCAGTGAGTGTTTTGTTTCAGTATTTGCAGTGAGTGTCCTGTTTCAGTATTTGCAGTAAGTGTCCTGTTTCAGTATTTGCAGTGTGTGTTTGTTTCAGTGTTTCAGTATTTGCAGTATTTGCAGTAAGTGTTTTGTTTCAGTATTTGCAGTAAGTGTTTTGTTTCAGTATTTGCAGTAAGTGTCCTGTTTCAGTATTTGCAGTAAGTGTCCTGTTTCAGTATTTGCAGTAAGTGTCCTGTTTCAGTATTTGCAGTAAGTGTCCTGTTTCAGTATTTGCAGTGAGTGTCCTGTTTCAGTATTTGCAGTGAGTGTCCTGTTTCAGTATTTGCAGTAAGTGTCCTGTTTCAGTATTTGCAGTAAGTGTCCTGTTTCAGTATTTGCAGTAAGTGTCCTGTTTCAGTATTTGCAGTGAGTGTCCTGTTTCAGTATTTGCAGTAAGAGTGTGCAGTAAGTGTGTTTCAGTATTTGCAGTAAGTGTCCTGTTTCAGTATTTGCAGTAAGTGTCCTGTTTCAGTATTTGCAGTAAGTGTTTTGTTTCAGTATTTGCAGTGTTTCAGTGTTTTGTTTCAGTATTTGCAGTAAGTGTCCTGTTTCAGTATTTGCAGTGAGTGTCCTGTTTCAGTATTTGCAGTAAGTGTTTTGTTTCAGTATTTGCAGTAAGTGTCCTGTTTCAGTATTTGCAGTAAGTGTCCTGTTTCAGTATTTGCAGTAAGTGTCCTGTTTCAGTATTTGCAGTGAGTGTCCTGTTTCAGTATTTGCAGTAAGTGTCCTGTTTCAGTATTTGCAGTAAGTGTCCTGTTTCAGTATTTGCAGTGAGTGTCCTGTTTCAGTATTTGCAGTGAGTGTTTCAGTGTTTCAGTATTTGCAGTAAGTGTCCTGTTTCAGTATTTGCAGTGAGTGTCCTGTTTCAGTATTTGCAGTAAGTGTCCTGTTTCAGTATTTGCAGTGAGTGTCCTGTTTCAGTATTTGCAGTAAGTGTCCTGTTTCAGTATTTGCAGTGAGTGTTTGTTTCAGTATTTGCAGTAAGTGTCCTGTTTCAGTATTTGCAGTAAGTGTTTTGTTTCAGTATTTGCAGTAAGTGTTTTGTTTCAGTATTTGCAGTGAGTGTCCTGTTTCAGTATTTGCAGTGTTTCAGTGTGTTTGTTTCAGTATTTGCAGTAAGTGTTTTGTTTCAGTATTTGCAGTAAGTGTCCTGTTTCAGTATTTGCAGTAAGTGTCCTGTTTCAGTATTTGCAGTAAGTGTTTTGTTTCAGTATTTGCAGTAAGTGTTTTGTTTCAGTATTTGCAGTAAGTGTCCTGTTTCAGTATTTGCAGTGTCCTGTTTCAGTATTTGCAGTGAGTGTCCTGTTTCAGTATTTGCAGTGAGTGTCCTGTTTCAGTATTTGTTTCAGTATTTGCAGTGAGTGTTTTGTTTCAGTATTTGCAGTAAGTGTCCTGTTTCAGTATTTGCAGTAAGTGTCCTGTTTCAGTATTTGCAGTAAGTGTCCTGTTTCAGTATTTGCAGTAAGTGTCCTGTTTCAGTATTTGCAGTAAGTGTTTTGTTTCAGTATTTGCAGTAAGTGTTTTGTTTCAGTATTTGCAGTAAGTGTCCTGTTTCAGTATTTGCAGTAAGTGTCCTGTTTCAGTATTTGCAGTGAGTGTCCTGTTGTTTCAGTATTTGCAGTAAGTGTCCTGTCAGTATTTGCAGTAAGTGTCCTGTTTCAGTATTTGCAGTAAGTGTCCTGTTTCAGTATTTGCAGTAAGTGTCCTGTTTCAGTATTTGCAGTAAGTGTCCTGTTTCAGTATTTGCAGTGAGTGTCCTGTTTCAGTATTTGCAGTAAGTGTCCTGTTTCAGTATTTGCAGTAAGTGTCCTGTTTCAGTATTTGCAGTAAGTGTCCTGTTTCAGTATTTGCAGTAAGTGTTTGTTTCAGTATTTGCAGTATTTGCAGTGTCCTGTTTCAGTATTTGCAGTAAGTGTCCTGTTTCAGTATTTGCAGTAAGTGTCCTGTTTCAGTATTTGCAGTAAGTGTTTTGTTTCAGTATTTGCAGTGAGTGTTTTGTTTCAGTATTTGCAGTAAGTGTCCTGTTTCAGTATTTGCAGTAAGTGTTTTGTTTCAGTATTTGCAGTAAGTGTTTTGTTTCAGTATTTGCAGTAAGTGTCCTGTTTCAGTATTTGCAGTAAGTGTCCTGTTTCAGTATTTGCAGTGCAGTAAGTGTCCTGTTTCAGTATTTGCAGTAAGTGTCCTGTTTCAGTATTTGCAGTAAGTGTTTTGTTTCAGTATTTGCAGTAAGTGTCCTGTTTCAGTATTTGCAGTGAGTGTCCTGTTTCAGTATTTGCAGTAAGTGTCCTGTTTCAGTATTTGCAGTAAGTGTCCTGTTTCAGTATTTGCAGTAAGTGTCCTGTTTCAGTATTTGCAGTAAGTGTTTTGTTTCAGTATTTGCAGTAAGTGTCCTGTTTCAGTATTTGCAGTAAGTGTCCTGTTTCAGTATTTGCAGTAAGTGTCCTGTTTCAGTATTTGCAGTGTATTTGCAGTGTTTCAGTATTTAAGTGTTTTGTTTCAGTATTTGCAGTAAGTGTCCTGTTTCAGTATTTGCAGTAAGTGTCCTGTTTCAGTATTTGCAGTGTGTCCTGTTTCAGTATTTGCAGTGTATTTGCAGTAGTTTCCTGTTTCAGTATTTGCAGTAAGTGTTTTGTTTCAGTATTTGCAGTGAGTGTTTTGTTTCAGTATTTGCAGTAAGTGTTCCTGTTTCAGTATTTGCAGTAAGTGTTTTGTTTCAGTATTTGCAGTAAGTGTCCTGTTTCAGTATTTGCAGTATTTGCAGTGTCCTGTTTCAGTATTTGCAGTAAGTGTCCTGTTTCAGTATTTGCAGTAGTGTCCTGTTTCAGTGTTTTGTTTCAGTATTTGCAGTAAGTGTCCTGTTTCAGTATTTGCAGTAAGTGTCCTGTTTCAGTATTTGCAGTGTTTTGTTTCAGTATTTGCAGTAAGTGTCCTGTTTCAGTATTTGCAGTAAGTGTCCTGTTTCAGTATTTGCAGTGAGTGTCCTGTTTCAGTATTTGCAGTGAGTGTCCTGTTTCAGTATTTGCAGTAAGTGTCCTGTTTCAGTATTTGCAGTAAGTGTTTCAGTATTTGCAGTAGTGTCCTGTTTCAGTATTTGCAGTAAGTGTTTTGTTTCAGTATTTGCAGTAAGTGTCCTGTTTCAGTATTTGCAGTAAGTGTCCTGTTTCAGTATTTGCAGTAAGTGTCCTGTTTCAGTATTTGCAGTAAGTGTCCTGTTTCAGTATTTGCAGTGAGTGTTTCCTGTTTCAGTATTTGCAGTAAGTGTCCTGTTTCAGTATTTGCAGTAAGTGTTTTGTTTCAGTATTTGCAGTAAGTGTCCTGTTTCAGTATTTGCAGTGAGTGTCCTGTTTGTTTCAGTATTTGCAGTGCAGTAAGTGTTTTGTTTCAGTATTAGTGTTTTGCAGTATTTGCAGTGTTTTGTTTCAGTATTTGCAGTAAGTGTTTTGTTTCAGTATTTGCAGTGAGTGTCCTGTTTCAGTATTTGCAGTGTTTTGTTTCAGTATTTGCAGTAAGTGTTTTGTTTCAGTATTTGCAGTGTTTCAGTGTCCTGTTTCAGTATTTGCAGTGTGTGTTTCAGTATTTGCATTGAGTGTTTCAGTATTTGCAGTAAGTGTCCTGTTTCAGTATTTGCAGTAAGTGTCCTGTTTCAGTATTTGCAGTAAGTGTCCTGTTTCAGTATTTGCAGTGAGTGTCCTGTTTCAGTATTTGCAGTAAGTGTTTTGTTTGTTTCAGTATTTGCAGTAAGTGTCCTGTTTCAGTATTTGCAGTAAGTGTCCTGTTTCAGTATTTGCAGTAAGTGTCCTGTTTCAGTATTTGCAGTAAGTGTCCTGTTTCAGTATTTGCAGTGAGTGTTTTGTTTCAGTATTTGCAGTAAGTGTCCTGTTTCAGTATTTGCAGTAAGTGTCCTGTTTCAGTATTTGCAGTAAGTGTCCTGTTTCAGTATTTGCAGTGAGTGTCCTGTTTCAGTATTTGCAGTAAGTGTCCTGTTTCAGTATTTGCAGTAAGTGTCCTGTTTCAGTATTTGCAGTAAGTGTCCTGTTTCAGTATTTGCAGTAAGTGTCCTGTTTCAGTATTTGCAGTGAGTGTCCTGTTTCAGTATTTGCAGTAAGTGTCCTGTTTCAGTATTTGCAGTAAGTGTCCTGTTTCAGTATTTGCAGTAAGTGTCCTGTTTCAGTATTTGCAGTAAGTGTCCTGTTTCAGTATTTGCAGTAAGTGTCCTGTTTCAGTATTTGCAGTAAGTGTCCTGTTTCAGTATTTGCAGTAAGTGTCCTGTTTCAGTATTTGCAGTAAGTGTCCTGTTTCAGTATTTGCAGTAAGTGTCCTGTTTCAGTATTTGCAGTAAGTGTCCTGTTTCAGTATTTGCAGTAAGTGTTTTGTTTCAGTATTTGCAGTAAGTGTTTTGTTTCAGTATTTGCAGTAAGTGTCCTGTTTCAGTATTTGCAGTAAGTGTCCTGTTTCAGTATTTGCAGTAAGTGTTTTGTTTCAGTATTTGCAGTAAGTGTCCTGTTTCAGTATTTGCAGTAAGTGTCCTGTTTCAGTATTTGCAGTAAGTGTCCTGTTTCAGTATTTGCAGTAAGTGTTTTGTTTCAGTATTTGCAGTGAGTGTCCTGTTTGTTTCAGTATTTGCAGTAAGTGTCCTGTTTCAGTATTTGCAGTAAGTGTCCTGTTTCAGTATTTGCAGTGAGTGTCCTGTTTCAGTATTTGCAGTAAGTGTCCTGTTTCAGTATTTGCAGTAAGTGTTTTGTTTCAGTATTTGCAGTAAGTGTTTTGTTTCAGTATTTGCAGTAAGTGTCCTGTTTCAGTATTTGCAGTGAGTGTCCTGTTTCAGTATTTGCAGTCAGTATTTGCAGTAAGTGTCCTGTTTCAGTTTCAGTATTTGCAGTGAGTGTTTTGTTTCAGTATTTGCAGTAAGTGTTTTGTTTCAGTATTTGCAGTAAGTGTCCTGTTTCAGTATTTGCAGTAAGTGTTTTGTTTCAGTATTTGCAGTGAGTGTCCTGTTTCAGTATTTGCAGTGTTTTGTTTCAGTATTTGCAGTAAGTGTCCTGTTTCAGTATTTGCAGTAAGTGTCCTGTTTCAGTATTTGCAGTAAGTGTCCTGTTTCAGTATTTGCAGTAAGTGTTTTGTTTCAGTATTTGCAGTAAGTGTCCTGTTTCAGTATTTGCAGTAAGTGTCCTGTTTCAGTATTTGCAGTAAGTGTTTTGTTTCAGTATTTGCAGTAAGTGTTTTGTTTCAGTATTTGCAGTGTCCTGTTTCAGTATTTGCAGTGAGTGTCCTGTTTCAGTATTTGCAGTAAGTGTCCTGTTTCAGTATTTGCAGTAAGTGTCCTGTTTCAGTATTTGCAGTAAGTGTCCTGTTTCAGTATTTGCAGTAAGTGTCCTGTTTCAGTATTTGCAGTAAGTGTCCTGTTTCAGTATTTGCAGTGAGTGTCCTGTTTCAGTATTTGCAGTGAGTGTCCTGTTTCAGTATTTGCAGTAAGTGTCCTGTTTCAGTATTTGCAGTAAGTGTTTTGTTTCAGTATTTGCAGTAAGTGTTTTGTTTCAGTATTTGCAGTGCAGTGAGTGTCCTGTTTCCTGTTTCAGTATTTGCAGTGAGTGTTTTGTTTCAGTATTTGCAGTAAGTGTCCTGTTTCAGTATTTGCAGTAAGTGTCCTGTTTCAGTATTTGCAGTGAGTGTCCTGTTTCAGTATTTGCAGTGAGTGTTTTGTTTCAGTATTTGCAGTGAGTGTCCTGTTTCAGTATTTGCAGTAAGTGTCCTGTTTCAGTATTTGCAGTAAGTGTCCTGTTTCAGTATTTGCAGTAAGTGTCCTGTTTCAGTATTTGCAGTGAGTGTCCTGTTTCAGTATTTGCAGTAAGTGTGTTTGTTTCAGTATTTGCAGTAAGTGTTTTGTTTCAGTATTTGCAGTAAGTTTGTTTCAGTATTTGCAGTAAGTGTCCTGAGTGTTTTGTTTCAGTATTTGCAGTAAGTGTTTCAGTATTTGCAGTTAGTTTTGTATTTGCAGTATTTGTTTCAGTGTTTTGTTTCAGTATTTGCAGTGAGTGTTTTGTTTCAGTATTTGCAGTAGTGTCCTGTTTCAGTGTGTCCTGTTTCAGTATTTGCAGTAAGTGTCCTGTTTCAGTATTTGCAGTAAGTGTCCTGTTTCAGTATTTGCAGTAAGTGTCCTGTTTCAGTATTTGCAGTAAGTGTCCTGTTTCAGTATTTGCAGTCAGTGTCCTGTTTTATTTGCAGTGAGTGTCCTGTTTCAGTATTTGCAGTAAGTGTTTTGTTTCAGTATTTGCAGTAAGTGTCCTGTTTCAGTATTTGCAGTAAGTGTCCTGTTTAGTGTCCTGTTTCAGTATTTGCAGTAAGTGTCCTGTTTCAGTATTTGCAGTAAGTGTGGGTTTGTTTCAGTATTTGCAGTAAGTGTTGTTTCAGCATCCACTGTTTCAGCGGCACTGTAGCACGAACAGTGAGTGTCCTGTTTCAGTATTTGCAGTGACGTGTTAGCAGCTCAGACAGTAATTTGCACGGAACCCCGTCCCCAGTAGATAAAGATCTTACACTCGAGTTCAATTAGCAACAGGACCCCGTCCCCAGTAGATAAAGATCTTACACTCGAGTTCAATTAGCAACAGGACCCCATCCCCAGTAGATAAAGATCTTACACTCGAGTTCAATTAGTTTTACTGACAAGCAGCAACAAGTAATACAAAAACGAAACTAATTTCAATACGTGCACAGTAACTGAAACCACCTCGCTTAATAGAATAGACGGCCGTGCTCACAGAAGCATTTCATTTAAAGCAGCTTCCAGATAGATATTCGCCCAGTTCACTGCGGATTCCAGTTTCACTGCACTTCACAACCTCCACTCACATTTTATTCTCTTTCCAGACTTTTGCATTTGTCTGTTTAGCTCGTTTGGTATCGTTGTTGTTTTGTTATTAGGTCTACACGCACACACAGTAAAATAACAGACTCGTCAGAAGGATTGCCTGCTAACATTCCCACAAAATAAGATTTAGCTTCAGGGTCACGACTACCAGCTTCAAACTGTTTGTTTTTCTTAAAGCAAGCACATCCTGCGAGGAAGCCCCTGGTATTTTGCTGTATATTTATTGAAGACAGTAAATATTTCTCGTGTAAAAACTGACCTGCGGCAGCTGCATGAACCCAGCAGAGAATCCCGAGTACAGCCACCCGGGTCATCTCCGATAGTCTCCACAGAGCAGGGTATTCAACACCACACTCGCTTATAAACAACCGGGTTGCTTGTGAAATGGATATTTAATATTTTTAATACAATTCTTCTAGCTTTTGCCAACCACGAACCGATCACACCGCTTATCAGAAACTCTCTCAGTCTGGAATTTTGTGATTGGCTAAGCGAGCGTGGTCCAGCCAATGGGAAGCGCGCATCAGCAGTATCCGGGTGAATAGTTTTGTTCAGGTTTGTGTCTCTGAAGTGAAGCTGGATTGTGTTGTTTTGAAAGTTAGCATTTTTGCAGGAAAGCAGCGATCAAGCTTCACAGCAGCGGGGTTTCTATACGGCGTGGGAAGCCTGTCAGGAACACGAGAGCCACGAAGTGCAGATTTATCAAACCACAATCACTATCCGGGGTGAATAAAAACACTATTTTATTTGCTTATGTAGCGTTGTAGGTTGTGTTTAATAGAGAACTAGACGAGGCTGTTTGGTCTTTGAACACTTCTCTGGTTTATTTAAATCAGATCCGTACACATAACTGAACAACAAGAACAGACACCATATTGTGAAATAGTTTTGTTCAGCTTTGTGTCTCTGAAGTGAAACAGAGTGACATACCAGAGGGACTACATTTCCCATCATCCTCCTGCTAACATATGCAACTAAGATGGATTTACCAGTGAGCAGGAGGATGCTGGGAAATGTAGTTTGAGTGGTCCATGCAGGTCCATGTGATGACATCTTGGGAGACTGTGGAATGCAATTTAAAAGTTTTAAAAAGAGGTCAAAATGTAAAAATAAATTAAAACAATATAAGTCTTGCTTAAACAGTTGTGGCAACACATGGGAACATGTAGCACTAAAAATAAAAAGGTCCTTCTATACCCTTTAAAGGGTAAAACATTTTAATTTGCCATTCCAGGACTTCAAACACATTTCTCATGGCTGAATTCTGCATTACACAAGTCCAAAGCCGGTCTCCACGGTGTGTGTATACAGGAGATAAGATCTTCCTCACATGACGAGTAGTCAAAGCAGCGGCTGAGTAGCTTGATGGTTTCGAAGCAGGTGGATGCTTTGGGCAGTTTGGTATCTGGGACCTCAACAGACAGCTCCTTCGGGAGGACCTCCCATCCAACCCAGAACTTGAGGAGATCAAGCACAACTCTTGGGGTTGCTACAAAAGTAAAATAAATATCTCTTTTCAAATTTCATATGGGTCGAGTCCTGTCAAGTCAGCTTTATGAAAAGTAACTAATAGTTTTACTTTTGCAATACATTTGTTTATTATAATGTTCCTGTGCTTATTTAGATGTACATTCATATGAAATATATAAAGGCTATATTTGCACCCAGAGCCGTATGAAAATTCATAATAGCACAATTGTGACATCAAAATGTCATTCCAAAGAAGATTATTCTTGACCTTTGACCCCTATGTAAAGAGACACGCAAAAACATTGTTCTTTACATTCCCTCCGAGTTTGAACCTTAACTGACCTTCCTGTCTGTTAAATATATTTTACGCACCTCATTTCTAAATGAAGAGGTCGCAAATATGGTAACAAGTGATAAGGAGTAAGTTGTCACTTTTTGTGCAAGGCAAGGGTGAGATGAATGGTTAAAAATAATTATACCTAGAAATGATGAATGAATTGAATGATCCCATTTTCAATGACTGTCCTGAAGAAGCCTGTTGTACAGCATTTAGACTCGAGAGCAGCCATCATCCACCTCATTGAGGGCAGGCCAGGCAATTCTTTCAAGAAACACCTAGAGGAAAAATACACTAATAAACTACAGGAAAATACACTAATAAACTGCAGGAAAAAACACTAATAAACTGCAGGAAAAAACACTAATAAACTGCAGGAAAAAACACTAATAAACTGCAGGAAAAAACACTAATAAACTGCAGGAAAAAACACTAATAAACTGCAGGAAAAAAACACTAATAAACTGCAGGAAAAAAACACTAATAAACTGCAGGAAAAAACACTAATAAACTGCAGGAAAAAACACTAATAAACTGCAGGGCAAAAAACACTAATAAACTGCAGGAAAAAAACACTAATAAACTGCAGGAAAAAAACACACTGCAGGAAAAAACACTAATAAACTGCAGGAAAAAAACACTAATAAACTGCAGGAAAAAAACACTAATAAACTGCAGGAAAAAAACACTAATAAACTGCAGGTGATCTTGCTGAACCTTACTGGCTGTTTTGTTGGATTTCATATTGAAATGGCTTCCTCTCAATGCTCTATACTAGTGTTCTTCATTGCAAGGCCCGCATGGCACTGGCGACCCCTAGTGGACTTTAGTGCGGCCCCCAACAACACACAAATGTGAAAGAGGAGGCCTGGTGGCCCTCACACTGATGTCTTACAGGAAAAAAACACCCCCCCCCCCCCCCCCCCCCCCCCCCCCCCCCCCCCCCCCGAAAATCAGTGAAGAACACTGCTCTATACAACTCGTTTTTTTGTCTTGTAGACCAAAAACATTAACAATTCATACTAGCAGATGAATTTCACAGAGTTACACACAAAATAAAAAATACATTACATATTTTATAATTAGGAATCACAATTTCAAAACATTAACACACGCTCATGGGTATTCAAAACTAATTAGGTAACAAAATGTAACTTAGCTGGGAGTTATACAGTGTGTCTGAGGCCCTTGGAAACATTAGTGGAACAACGTCACATCTTTCCTTTAGGAGAGGTTTGAACAAGCTGGCTTTAGTGGTGACGTCAGAGCAGAAGGAACACACAGCACTGCGAGGTGAAAGGGGGGATGAAACACGCTGTTGCGCGTATTTAATGAACATACAGAAAATAAAAGGTTGAACAAAACACAAACACTGTTACAAAATAAACGGCACGTGGGCCAAAACAAATAGACAGACGAACAGTGTACGAACAGAACACAGGTACCGTGCTGGCACTTCCAGCACACAACAGCAATTGTAATCCTAATAAATCTCTCTCTCACCTGTTCTCCACACCGAACACACAACCCCGAGTGAGTGCAAACATGCAGCTTTTATGCAGCTGTAATGAGACTCGATTGCTAATCAATCATTCAATTGGAGTCTCGGTACAAATGCACGTGAATTAATAAAGTGCAATTCCCCGTGCTCACATTTTATTACATTTTACCTGCACGTGAAGTGCTGTGCAATCCTCGTGCCTAAATACACATATACATTTTAAACACTCGTGTTCATAACCCATATTATATCCCGTGTAACAATGACTGTACACCAACATTAACACACAACACGCAACATACAACACAGAAATACACACAGGGGCGGGGCAACATTGACACAAGAGGCCAAACCAACATTTCCTTCAGACCTTTCCTCAGCTGTTTAACTTGTCTGGTTGTTCTTTCAATAACCTTCCGCAATTAAAAAAAAAAAAAAATCAATTTCATTTGTTTAAAATGACAAAATAAAACAGTAAGCAAACAATTGAAAAGCAAGGTAACTGTAGGTATGGTAATAATGTTTTACGTTTATTACAAAACTAGCACCACAAATTGTAAACCTAAGCTGGATATGAACAAAACAAAAACTAATCACAGCATGAAGGAGGAGTTTGTCCATCAGCCAATGCCGCTTTCCTTTTGTCACCCCTGGAAGATCCCAGCTTCCTGCCGGTTGCAATATTATACTTTTGTCTTCTTCACTTAGATCTGTTTTAGCTTCCAGCTAGAAAACAAAACACAAACACAAACAAAACCGTTATAAACACAAACACCATCACTAATCACCTGTATTATGGAAAACATACCATCTTACCACAAATTCAAACTAAGGAACTCTTATTAATAAGAACATATGCATTCACAAATACCTCATCTTATTTACACAACACATTCCAGAGAAAGAAGAAATGTGGCTTCAGACTGAAAAGCAATAGCACACAAAAACGTTTTTTTTTAATTGAAAAAAAAGCAAAATGAAAGTATTATTTCGATAGGCAGAAGTGTGGGCTAGTGGTCAGGGCTCTGGACTCTGAGGGTTGTGGGTTCAGATCCTGGGTGTGGAACTGCTGCTGAACCCTTCACTCAGATTGCTCCAGTAAAACACCCAGCTGCATAAATGGGTACAAATGTAAGTCGCTTTGGATATAAGTGTCAGCCAAATAAATGAATAGTAAATAAAACAATGTATGATTACTGAACATTTAGCAAGCAGTTTTATTAAGACCTGAAATTAAAGAAATACAAGGTTACTTACTATGTTGATAGTTTCCCGAACATCGATATGAGGACAGTCCTGAATCTCCAAATGTTCGTTTCTGGTGCACCTCCTAGCAAGACAAGGACTATTGCAGGACTCAACCCAGCTAAGCACGGACCACCATGTAAGAATGAACAGCCAATCATTCTCCAGCTACTTGAAATATATCCCTTTCTAGGAGGAACTGTGATGAGGAGGGAATTAAATGGTCAGGTTCCCTTCAAACAGCAAAGCTTTTTCAGCGATTCCTGAGGAGGGGAGAAAAAAACAACAAAACACATCTGATACTTGGCAAAATGAAACCCATTTAAAAAAATATAAAGTGTGAGAATGACAAAACATGCCCTGCTCTCTGAGGCTGCGCTGCCTACACGTTATTTCCACGGCTCTTCGAACTTCCCATATATTTATTTATATTTATTATTTTAAATTTATTTATATTCTTTTTTTATATGTGTATTATTTTTTAAATAAGTCTCTGAGTGTGTTTGTTTGTTTGTTTGTTTGTTTTTTTCTCATCACAAACCGATCCATTTCTGACCTTAGCCAATCAGCAGCGCGGCAGCAAAAGCTTTTATGTTACATAGCAACTAACTAGCAACAGACCACTACTTAGAAAAACACGATCCCACCATCAGGGGAGAAAACAAGGAATTAGCACCAACGTGCAGAATCTTCAATGCATAGCAAAAAAAATTAAAAACGTCAAGCGGCACTAAAGTACATTTGCAAATCAGTACAGTTATAAAATGGCTTTGATAAATTAAACGCTGTGATTGGCTAAACAAGATTACATGACTGTGCAGTAAGACTTGTCGTTTGCAAGGCTAGGGTCAAACCACCTCTGAAGATCAATCAAGTTAGTGGGTTTATTTGGTTTAAAATCTCACAATCTCGGTCTCTCTGGCCACGGCGATAGTTCCTGTAAAGCCCCGGACTGCAGTCTAGAATCGGGGTGCAGATCGGGCGCGTTGCATCTTAACAACGACAAGAAAAAATAAAGGTGCAGAGCGTGATTATTGTGCTGGTGAAACTGTAATTTTAAATGTGAACTTTACTTTCCAAAGTGTATAAAACATGTAAATAAGCTGCTACATTTTCAAACTGCACTCAAAAAAGAAAAAGAATTGTACTCTGCAGTATTATGTTTTTCCAGCAAATTTGTAGCTTCTAATGACAAAGTATGTGACCTGTTCAGCACTGGCTGATGGAAACATTGCAGAAAGCTTCATTACAAACTCACCATGTTGTTGTTTTTTGTTTTCTGTATTTTTTCTAAGCGCAGTGACCCTCTCCAGGGTGTGGAAGACGTCTCTTATTACACTGTGGCTGGCTGAGGGCGAGCACAGCACACCTGTGACTTGCTTTTTCTTATTTATTCATACTCACTAGCTCCATTCTTCAGCTGCCCGGGGCGTGGTGATATCAGCGTATATCACACACCCTCAAGTGCCTTATTGCACTTATAAAATGGATAACTTACTAATTTGAAAAAATAAAGTAAAAGCGTTTTTTTGAATTAACAAAAAAGTATTTGTTATTGAATACCCTTCTGCCTAAAACTGAGCTAAGAATTGTAAACTTGGAGAATCCACCCTAACCAAAACGTCGTCAGCAAGCGTGTAAAAGCTCTGTGTGTTCTTCTTTCTTGTCGCTTATTTTTGTTTCGGCTGCTGAGTCCAGCGCTGGGAAGTCGAAACGGGAGTTAACCGCTTAGAGCCTGGAGGAAGGGCTGCCCTCAGCCACGGATTTCCTGAGGTTTCCCCCTAAAAAATACAAAATATAGTGAGTAGGGGGTTTTCCTTACCTGAGTGCTGAGCGGTTCGTATTCAGTTCTGCGGGGTGAGTGGTCGGGTTGGAGAGGCTGGGCTCTCTCCCCCGGTGCAGTCATTGTCTGGGGGACGGGCCCTGTGTCAGCTGCTGATTTTCATTAAATTAAATTTGGGGGATAGGTGGCAGAGTGCCACTGTGGAGCATGTTAATTATTTATTATTATTCATTCATGGTTTGGAGGCCTCGTCTTTTTTTGGTGAGGTGGCCACAGCCACTTCCTGTCCGCGGCACTGGGATGCATGTAACTGTTCATGCATTTCCAGCCGGCCTCACGCAGGTAGCCATCGGGCACAGCGGAGGAGACTTCCGGCCAAATTTATCTTTCACTGGAGCCCTGAGTGCCCTCCACAGTTCATAAAAGAATGGAGAACTACTGGGCCCATGTTAAGAAACAATTTAAAGCAAAGCAGGGCACAGCAGAAGAGACGATACCATCGTACCTGGACACATTGATGTGGAGAGAAAGGTACGGCAGGAATTGTTGAGATGCATTTATAAATACTCTGCATCAGACCACAGAGCTGCGCAGGGGGAGGGACCCGTGGCATCAGGCAGGGCAGGAGATGCAACCGACCAGAGAAGAACACACAGAGACGGGGGGGGGGGGCAGCGGAAACAAAGCATTTAACCACCAAAGTCTCTTTTAAGAGCGACCCAAATCCTTTTTCACGCTGTAGTCCAGGGAGAAGCAGCAGAGCGATCAGAACGGCAAGTTTTGAATTGATTTGAATTCTTATTTTTGCCTCGTTTCACTTTAATTGATCACTGGTGTCCGATTCAGACTCATTCGGTATCTCGTGTACACTTCGGTTTCAAACAGGTCAACATCTACATAAATCTCATCAGTCATGTTTATTGAAGTCAATTCCAGTATGTCTGATGCAAATCAGTTTTCAACACATATAATAAAGCAAAGGGACCAGATTACCATGAAACCCATTCAAGACAGCTGCACTGTTTTGTGGATTTCCGGATCTTGTATTTTAATGACAGAAGCCCTGCCTGTGTTAATAATGTGTGTGTTGGGGCTTAGGAGGGGATGGGGTTCATTCCCATCCCTGCAGAAATGTGTGGACTGTGGCCATTCCCAAACTGGATAATCGATTGCCAATTTGGGGATTGCCACATGCATATAAGAGGGAGAAAATCCTTTGCTTGGGGAGCAGGGAGTTTGAGGAAGCAAGTCAGTGAAGGCTCTGCCCAGCCTGGCTACAGGAGGCATTGTCATTGAGCCCTCATAAACTACTCAAAACTAATTAGAGTTCAGTAATGATGTTTTGTAGAAATGTTCAGGTGTTTTTCACCTTCATTATAATACTGGAGTTCATGTTAGATTGGCGCAGAACCCAGAGAATAGAGCCCTAAGTGTTCCAAGACAGTCCACACAGTCTCCACACAGTAAAAGGGTGTTGACCCAGACACAGGAATTGCAGTTTTAGCGCGGTTGCGCATTTTTATTTAAAACACAAATAAAATAAATAAATAAAACAAAAACAAACACCTAGCTCTACTCGAGCAATAACTAAAACACATGAACAGGAACCTGAACTATGAAACAGGACAGCTAAGCTGTTTACCTGCTAAACAAAAAGCAAACAAAACACGCAGTTTTTAAACCAATAACATGAAAAAGGCTTTGCACAGAACCTCCTTCTTTATACGCTTGAGCACACAGGAGCCCTGAGCAAACTGGCGGCTTCCTTTAAATACCCTGCACCTGGATAATAACAGCCAGGTGCAGGGGATAATAAAAGAATGCAATACTTCATTTAGTTTGACAGGGAGATTTTAACCCTCTCCCTGCCACAAACACACATTTCCCGTGCGCAAGGCTCCCTGCCCTGTCACAATATATATACTATATATATATATATATATATATATATATATATATATATATATATATATATATATATATATATATATATATATTTATTTATTTATTTACTGAGATACTACAGGTACACTAAAAAGTTATCATCATCTGTACATCTCAAACTCATAGTTGCACAGCTTCAGTAAAATAATAACACATGACTGTGACAGGGGACTTGATGTGGTGACGTCAAGCCAGAATGCAGGAAGAAACCAAACACAGCACTGCAGTGCAAAAACACACTGCTCACAGAGCAACAATTACAATTCAAACACAGCACTGCAGTGCAAAAACACACTGCTCACAGAGCAACAATTACAATTCAAACACAAAATCACAAACACAAAACTAAGCACACAGGTGAGTCTGTGCAGATCCTCTGAACACCCCCCAGAGCAGGGAGAGCTGCAGGCTTTTATATTAGTGACCAAGGGATTAACCAGCTATCAATTATCTGATAATCCCTCGGCCACATTCTGCACGGGTTTCTAATGTGCATGAGGCTTCCCATCCACGGTGCAACACAAAAACTACGCCGTCAAAACATTTACAAATAAATAAATCACAAACACAACACAACTGAGACACAGGGGCGGAGGGGAGATACCCGTCTAGAAATAAACAAACAATCCTGTACAGGGCTCCTCGCCCTGTCACAAGGACATTGTCGTCTACTGGTTTGTGTGATCGCTCTGTGTGGTAATATCAGACACAATGAAGTGTAAAAGATGAAGCCCAGTTGTTTATTCTGTCTGCGTCATCAGCTTCTCTGCAACGGGGTCACACCTGGAACAATACAGACATGGAACAAAGAGACTATGGTTAGTAAAGCACATGGGTGAAAAAAGCACAATGGAGCCAGTCTGTTTGTGTTTGCTCCCTCAAAACTGGCAAGAAACAACTCATTACAAATTATAATTAAACTGCTGCTCCCTGCACCTCTGTTACACAAGACAATGCTGGAGTATCAGTGAGAAGCAGGAGCGCTCTCAGGATCTCCTCTGAACTCTACCCTCCTTGTTGGTGTGCTGTGCTCTGTCCTATCAAGACAATGCTGGAGTATCAGTGAGAAGCAGGAGCGCTCTCAGGATCCCCTCTGAACTCTACCCTCCTTGTTGGTGTGCTGTGCTCTGTCCTGTCAAGACAATGCTGGAGTATCAGTGACACTGGTGTCTGTTATTCATGTAAGACTCACAGGAAACACAAAATCTCATGCAGCTCTGAAGAGTCAGACAACTGTCAACTTAAAAAATGGCAAACTATTGGCTATAGAACCAATTAAAAAAAAAAAACCCCTAGGCTATAGAACCAAACTCAAACAGCTATAGGCTATAGCTGGTTCTCAAGAGAATACTGGAACTTTAAGAACAGAACTTTAAAAATCCCTCCATTCAATTGAACAAAAACATTTTGAAATATAAGCAGTGCTGTTTTTAATACATTTTTCTGGGGTGATAACTGATTGATTCAGAAAAAGAACAGAACCCAATAGTTATTAAAAGTGCATGAAAATGTATCTTTACCTGTCGTCGCTGGTGGAGCTGGATGAAGCATCACTTTGTTCCTTTGCTGAAATAATAATAATAATAATAATAATAATAATAATAATAATAATAATAATAATAATAATAATAAAAGCAGACCCCAGGAATGAGGAGATAAAATGAAAAAATCAAAACTTAAATCTATACAATTAAAACACATCTAACTCTGCGCTGGTGTGATAAAGGAATTAGAAATGCAGCATTAATGAAGCAGCTCTTAACCCCGCCTCCCTCTCTCTCACCTGATGCTCTTTCCATCCAGATGTGAACTCCTATGATCACTGCGATAATCAGACCCAGAGCAGCCAGCACACCACCAGCAACAAACCCCACGTTCAGAGCAGCCTCTGGAGCTGCAAACACACAGGAGACTGTTTAGCAAAAGCAATCAGTGAAGATAATGACCCACATCCCTGCAGCAGGCATTAGGCTCTGTGTAAAGCACAGTAATACCAGTGGTGTGAAAGTTTACCACAGGCATTTAGCATTTCCAGTAAAACCAGTCTAATCCAGCCCCTCTACAAACCAGCATTCTGGGTAATTCAGCATTATTTACAAGTACCGACCAAATCCCTATCGAAATGAATGGTGTGATCCAGTCCTCTACAATCCCTATTGAAATGAATGGTGTGATACAGTCCTCTACAATCCCTATTGAAATTAATGGTGTGATACAGTCCTCTACAATCCCTATTGAAATGAATGGTGTGATCCAGTCCTCTACAATCCCTATTGAAATGTCCTCTACAATCCCTATTGAAATGAATGGTGTGATCCAGTCCTCTACAATCCCTATTGAAATGAATGGTGTGATACAGTCCTCTACAATCCCTATTGAAATGAATGGTGTGATCCAGTCCTCTACAATCCCTATTGAAATGAATGGTGTGATCCAGTCCTCTACAATCCCTATTGAAATGAATGGTGTGATCCAGTCCTCTACAATCCCTATTGAAATG
This sequence comes from Polyodon spathula, assembly GCF_017654505.1. NCBI lineage: Eukaryota > Metazoa > Chordata > Actinopteri > Acipenseriformes > Polyodontidae > Polyodon > Polyodon spathula. The sequence continues at coordinate 5,741,969 of NC_054569.1, read as the reverse complement.
AATGGTGTGATCCAGTCCTCTACAATCCCTATTGAAATGAATGGTGTGATCCAGTCCTCTACAATCCCTATTGAAATGAATGGTGTGATCCAGTCCTCTACAATCCCTATTGAAATGAATGGTGTGATCCAGTCCTCTACAATCCCTATTGAAATGAATGGTGTGATACAGTCCTCTACAATCCCTATTGAAATGAATGGTGTGATCCAGTCCTCTACAATCCCTATTGAAATGAATGGTGTGATCCAGTCCTCTACAATCCCTATTGAAATGAATGGTGTGATCCAGTCCTCTACAATCCCTATTGAAATGAATGGTGTGATCCAGTCCTCTACAATCCCTATTGAAATGAATGGTGTGATCCCAGTCCTCTACAATCCCTATTGAAATGAATGGTGTGATCCAGTCCTCTACAATCCCTATTGAAATGAATGGTGTGATCCAGTCCTCTACAATCCCTATTGAAATGAATGGTGTGATCCAGTCCTCTACAATCCCTATTGAAATGAATGGTGTGATCCAGTCCTCTACAATCCCTGTAGGAGGGGTTAAACAGGCTTGTGCTAATAACAGGTGAAGATGTGTTGAGGCATTGTTGTGTTTAATGTTTTCTGAGGCACTATTGAGTTTATTATACTGTGTATGTACAGCAATAATGTTTTTTTTTTCAACAGGGTCTCAGGTACAGCCTCCCTCCCTCCCTCCCTGCTCACACAGTCTATTTCAGTAGCAGGGTCTCTCTCTCTCTCTCTTACCCCATTTCACATCCATCTTCTCATCCAGGCTGGTGTGGTGCACCTGGCAGGAGTAGCTGTGTTTCTTCTGGTCCTCAGGACTCACTGTCAGGATCTTTCTCAGCTGGTAGGTTGTGTCCCCGTTGGGCAGCACCTCTCCACTCCACATCCCCTCCTCCAGCAGAGCCCCCCCGTCTCTGACCCAGTTCACCTCAACCTCTCGGGGGTAGAACCCCGTCACGTGGCAGATGACGTCCGTTCCTGCAGATTCACGCGCTTTCCCCTGTATCAGCGTCACTGCAGGGCGGACTGGAGAAAGAGAACAGCAGTGCTGTTACAGTTAGACCCCAGTATTGTTTCATGCAGTATTCAATCACACTGGAGAAACACCCTCCACTCTGATTGGCTGAGAGGGTATATGTAAATGGAGCTAATGTGTGGCTGATCTGAGTGTAGCTCTAGCCCTGGCACGCTGGTCACTTTCAATTGGAACTGATCTCACTAAACGGATCAGCTCAGCAGTGTCTTAGTGAACAGCAGAACAAACAGGCATTGTGTTTGTACAGGTACCTTTGTGTTTATAGTAATTGAACAGCACAGTCTGTGCATTACCAGTGATCTCAGCACAGCAACACATTCCTTTACTGTTTCTATAGAGGGTTTGTGCTCATGTTTCGCTCTGTAGCTAAAACACTTTATAAGAGTGAGCTTTCTAAAAGGGACCCCTCTGTGATTCATATATGTTGAGTCTTATGTATTGAACTGGTTAACACAGGACACAACTGCATTTGAACAAAAGACAATAAAAAATACAATTGTGATCTAAAATATAGCTTATAGTTACAAACAGTAAGAGATATTGTTCACGTCCTTTTATTTTTCTTCTCAGAAGCTGCATAGAGCACAGGTAGGAATATCACTGTATCTCTGCCATATCAACTCTATTAGGAATATCACTGTATCTCTGCCATATCAACTCTATTAGGAATATCACTGTATCTCTGCCATATCAACTCTATTAGGAATATCACTGTATCTCTGCCATATCAACTCTATTAGGAATATCCCTGTATCTCTGCCATATCAACTCTATTAGGAATATCCCTGTATCACTATATCTTTAATGTGTTTTTATAGCTGCTTGTGAGGCAGCTTCTCACATAACCAGGCAGCAGGGTCTTCATGTAGTCGAAAAAAAATCCTACACTGTAAATCCCACTGTGGCAGAGCAGAGCTCTGCCCTATATAGATTGGCAGGGATGGGGTTAAATTCCCCTACCTGCCTGGGTTTATTGTGTTCAGGTGGCTGGGATTGATTAGAGTAATTAACTATCAATCAGCACCCAGCCACATGACATAAAAGGAGGCCTCAGCTTCCCATTAGGGAGAGGAGGAAGTAAGCTGGTGTTTGTGCTTGCTGGTTTTTGATTTGCTGTTTTGTGGGTTTTTTTGTATTTTCTGTTCCAGTGAAGGCATCGCCCAGCCTGGAAACCTTTATTTTTGTAAGTCTTGTTCTGTGTCTTTCTATTTGAGCTTAAATACCTTTGTTTTGGCCCTTGTGCCCTTTTATTTTGTGTTTATTTATAATAAAAGTATTATTTTTTTGAACTGCAGTCTGTCTCTGGGCCTCTTTCCACTCGCCAGCCTGTCACACCCACACTGTGTAAATCCCTGTGAAAGGGTGGCTTGCAGTGGTAACGTCAGACCAGAAACACAGACTCCAAAACAAGGAATGGCGGGTGAAACTGAGGCACAGGGACGCTCAGTATATTTATTAAATAATAACACAAATAATAATAAAACAGTGCACACATATATATATGGGCGTGACACTCCGCCACAGTCCCACACTGTGTAAATCCTGTGCTGTGTAAATCCCACACTGTGTAAATCCCACACTGTGTAAATCCTGTACTGTGTAAATCTCACGCTGTAAATCCCACACTGTGTAAATCCCACACTGTGTAAATCCTCTACTGTGTAAATCCTGTACTGTGTAAATCCCACGCTGTGTAAATCCTGTACTGTGTAAATCCCACGCTGTGTAAATCCAGGTATGTGATCTGTGTCTGTTTTCAGCTTGATCATCTGCAGGTTCATTTATTAATGCAGTGCTTGCATCTAGAGTTTGAATAGCAAGTAAACCCAGGCTGTAAATTACACATATATTGAGGGGCAGTTAAACTTCAATGTGACTTTATCTTTTTATTATTTAAAGGAAATAAATCAAAACATGGATATCATATATGTATGTGTAGAATAAAAACCTTTCTGACTTAATGAGACACATGACCAGTTACCAGCAGCTGCACCAGCAACAGACCAGCATAGGCTTTTACCTAAACGAAAATAAATTTACAACAGAAAAATACATCTGTACAGGATCTCAAACAGGAATACTGCATGAGATTGTTACTGTACCTTTAAACTATAAACATTCAGTTAGTATCTGATGAGTTAAACACAAGCAATATGAGATTGTTACTTTACCTTTCCTCTGCAGGGTCTCCATCCCATACTGAAGGAACTGCTCCAGCAACTGGAAACAGTCTCTGCGATAATAGTTGAAAACGATTTGTTGCTGGGCTGCGTTAGCTTCCCGCTTGTGTTTATAGAAGGCAGCCTGTGGCCCAGTAGCGATCCAGGTCAGGGTCTCCACATCAAAACTAATAAAATCCTTCCCATCATACGCGTGAGACAAATATGCCCGCCTGGTCCCGTCATCATCCAGCTCACAGCCACCCATGTACTGATAAGTGTGAACTGGAATAAACACACAAAGACAAAAGAGAAAATAGGCATTAGTGTCCAATAAGAGTATATTGTATATTTTATATATTTATACATCTCCATTACTAAAATATGCCCAAACCTGCCTGAAGCGTCGATGCCTATTTCCTATTGTTCTTTGTTCTTTATTATTATTATTATTATTATTATTATTATTATCATATAATAATAGTACTTATCATCAATCATGGTTGTATTTAACAGCACATAAATGTATTTGATAGTACAGAAGTGAATTCAATTGTATTTTTTTAAAAACGATGGAAGTTCCCAAATGATAAAATACAGAATATGCGCGAGAGCAGGAGTATGTCAACAAGATGCACGATCGAAATCACAGAAAGCGGCAACTCGGTGAGGGACAGAGCCGTGTTACACCCACGCTAAATCAACAAACAACACGAGTCACGCAGAAACAGACTCTTCCACACTTCAATTCATTGAGAAATACAACCTTTACAGTGTTAAACGAGGACAATTAACTGCTGTTCAGTTACCTTTTATCAAGTGTGTCAGTAGAAATGCACTCATATTTATCATCGTTCATTTCTGTATTCACCCCCCCTTTCAAAATATTGTATATTTTATATATTTATACATCTCCATTACTAAATTAAGCCCAAAGCTGCCTGACGCGTCGATGCCTATTTCATATTGTTCTTTATTATTATTATTATTATTATTATTATTATTATTATTATTATTATTATATATATATATATATATATATATATATATATATATATATATATATATATATATATATATATATATATAGATAGATAGATAGATAGATAGATAGATAGATAGATAGATAGATATAAACTGTTAAAGTGTCTGATCTCACTTAAAGCCGCTCAAACTGTGTCGCTATAGTGAAAGAGTTTAACACACACAGGTATACTCAACTTGGAAACTGCCTGTACCTGTTAAAATTATTGAAGTTTACAGTGTTAATGAGGACAATTAGATTTAGAGTTTTGCCACAATAGTTTTAACCTATCAACTTATAGTTTTCTTTATGTTATTTGAAAAACTCAGAAAAGCACAGAACAGGATGAGCTCTGTCTAAAGGAGGGAGAGAGAAAGAGAGAGAGAGAGAGAGAGAGAGAGAGAGAGAGATTAGTGCTGAAGCGTTTCTTGCTCTGATCTTAGCTTGTTTATTTTTTTGCCTGTATTTTATTAGACAAAATAGCATTTTTTCAAGACCGTTTTTTTTTAAATTTTTTTATTGAATGGATAGAAACTAAAGACCGAGAATATTTTAATATATAATATTCATTGTATTTTTTATAATTAATAATAATAATAATAATAATAATAATAATAATAATAATAATAATGATCATGTATTTTGTATTCTTATTAAACTCCATTAGTCTTATTTATTTATTTATTTATTTATTTTTTTCTTTACATAAATCTTAAAATTCCTATACAATGTGTGGGTAATATAATTTATGCTTAATACATATGAGCCCAGTTTTAAAGATCATTCTAATTGTAGTTTATGCAGCTGGTCAACATGATACTTAGTGTGATATAAAACAAATCAGATCACTGTGAACACTGATATATACACACGCAGGTTAGGAATCTCACCGGATTATGATATATACACACGCAGGTTAGGAATCTCACCGGATTATGATATATACACACGCGGGTTAGGAATCTCACCGGATTATGATATATACACACGCAGGTTAGGAATCTCACCGGATTATGATATATACACACGCGGGTTAGGAATCTCACCGGATTATGATATATACACACGCAGGTTAGGAATCTCACCGGATTATGATATATACACACGCAGGTTAGGAATCTCACCGGATTATGATATATACACACGCAGGTTAGGAATCTCACCGGATTATGATATATACACACGCAGGTTAGGAATCTCACCGGATTATGATATATACACACGCGGGTTAGGAATCTCACCGGATTATGACATATACACACGCGGGTTAGGAATCTCACTGGATTATGATATATACACACGCGGGTTAGGAATCTCACCGGATTATGATATATACACACGCAGGTTAGGAATCTCACCGGATTATGATATATACACACGCGGGTTAGGAATCTCACCGGATTATGATATATACACACGCAGGTTAGGAATCTCACCGGATTATGATATATACACACGCAGGTTAGGAATCTCACCGGATTATGATATATACACACGTTTAGGAATCTCACCTGATTATGACTTATACACACGCAGGTTAGGAATCTCACTGGATTATGATATATACACACGCAGGTTAGGAATCTGTGCGAGATTATGATATAGACACACGCAGGTTAGGAATCTCACCGGATTATGACATATACACATATATATTAGGAATCTATATGGATTATATATATTATATAATGCATATGAAAGCTATTAACAAAAAAATGATGGTGATTAAGTAGATTCAAGAAAATGCACAGAGTCCTTTTCTTCAATCAGTTGCCAGGTTTATTGAAATATGCAGGGAGTCTGGTCCCAGGTACAGGACAAACAGAATACTCGTCATTACAATGTTTGCATGACATTAAATACCCTTCTGTATAGATGGTCCACCTCCCCTTTCTCTGACACTTAACCAATGGTCAAGGTACAACACATTATTCTGTTAATTTAGTGTGTGTGTGTGTGTGTAGTCTAGTGTGACAACCTCTGAACTCAGTGCATTCTTCACACTCCTGGAGAAAAAAGGTCCATAAATCTGCCCCTTTGATCCCAGTGGCATTATCTCTTTCGATCTCTCTGAGAACCTCTGGGTCCAACGCCAGTCCCTGGGAGCCTTTTAGCCCCTTTATGCTTTGCATTCCAAAAGTCTTACAGCCTGGCCCCTTCTGGTCCACAGCATTGTTATCTCGTTAGCTTGCAGTCATTGTTGGGCAGTTTGTAGACGCATCGTCTCTATCAGTGGTTAGCAGTACATGCAATTTGAACCAAACAGTCTGCTATCTGCAATATTAGTCTCCTTTCAGAAAAGAACACCAGTATAGCTCTGCCAGTCCACATGCGTAGCAAACTGCTAATCAATTCTCAATCCATGTTTTCCAACAAACATCTGCTATCTGCAGTGATAGAAGGGGCTGTGTGTGTCTGTACTCAGTCCTATAGTCCCTGTGTCTCTAACAGTGATAGAAGGGGCTGTGTGTGTCTGTACTCAGTCCTATAGTCCCTGTGTCTCTCACAGTGATAGAAGGGGCTGTGTGTGTCTGTACTCAGTCCTATAGTCCCTGTGTCTCTAACAGTGATAGAAGGGGCTGTGTGTGTCTGTACTCAGTCCTATAGTCCCTGTGTCTCTCACAGTGATAGAAGGGGCTGTGTGTGTCTGTACTCAGTCCTATAGTCCCTGTGTCTCTAACAGTGATAGAAGGGGCTGTGTGTGTCTGTACTCAGTCCTATAGTCCCTGTGTCTCTCACAGTGATAGAAGGGGCTGTGTGTGTCTGTACTCAGTCCTATAGTCCCTGTGTCTCTCACAGTGATAGAAGGGGCTGTGTGTGTCTGTACTCAGTCCTATAGTCCCTGTGTCTCTCACAGTGATAGAAGGGGCTGTGTGTGTCTGTACTCAGTCCTATAGTCCCTGTGTCTCTCACAGTGATAGAAGGGGCTGTGTGTGTCTGTACTCAGTCCTATAGTCCCTGTGTCTCTAACAGTGCTGATAGAAGGGGCTGTGTGTGTCTGTACTCAGTCCTATAGTCCCTGTGTCTCTCACAGTGATAGAAGGGGCTGTGTGTGTGTCTGTACTCAGTCCTATAGTCCCTGTGTCTCTAACAGTGATAGAAGGGGCTGTGTGTGTCTGTACTCAGTCCTATAGTCCCTGTGTCTCTAACAGTGATAGAAGGGGCTGTGTGTGTCTGTACTCAGTCCTATAGTCCCTGTGTCTCTAACAGTGATAGAAGGGGCTGTGTGTGTCTGTACTCAGTCCTATAGTCCCTGTGTCTCTAACAGTGATAGAAGGGGCTGTGTGTGTCTGTACTCAGTCCTATAGTCCCTGTGTCTCTCACAGTGATAGAAGGGGATGTGTGTGTGTCTGTACTCACCTCCAGTATGGTTAAAGTGCTGGACTGTATTTCGCAAACTCCATTTTATGAGGTCTTGATCATAGAGAATATGCCAGCTGATTATTTTCCAGAACTCCTGACCCTTCGTCTCATTCCTCCAGTGTGTTCGGAGGACAGGTTTTTCCATGGTGCTGTTAAAGGACGAGTATTGCACATCATCCAGCATCGCCAGAAACACAAACTCTGGAAGCCCAGTCCCTTCTGAGATTGCCATTGCAAAGAAATTCAGTGAGTGAGTTCCTGGAAGAGGAATACAAATGAGGATTAGTGACACATTTCAATAATCCCACAGTAAAACACACAGTGCCAGTGAGCTGCTGACATGCACCAGTCTCTCCAGGATTCCACCATTCTGTGATGTCACAAAGCAATGCAGAATTCACACAAGGGTGCAGAATGCAGTGATGGCCACAGAAACCCATTAATCACTGCAGAAATGTGCAGATAGTTGTAATGTTCTCACATAGAAAACCATTTTCCATACAGGCATGCTAATTTGTTTTATTTGATTTTGGTTTTGAATGTTGAAAGAAAGGCAGTGTTTTCAGAAGATGTTTCTATTGTATGTTGCTGTGCTTTGTCTGTGTCACTAGGACAGGGTTCAAACATGAGTTTCTATGACCTTCCCAGGGGATCAGGGGCACAGAATCTAGAATCTCCTGGGCACAGACTAGAAACCTTCCGGGACACGAGGTACAGGGAGGGGAGTTCCCTCCTGGGTTCATCGGAGGTGTCTAATCATGAGTGAGCAGAGGCGGGACATAAACCTGAGGGTATTCTCCATCTCAGTTGAATACCCAAACTGACATGGGAAGGGAAGGGACATACTCGCCACTTCCACAATTTCAATTATTAAAGGTATCTGTGGCTTACCTGTAGCTGTCAATTAAACAAAGAATCCTGCTGGAACTGTATTGTGTGATCTGGAACAGCACTGGCTACAGCAATCTAGGAGATCTATCAAAGTCAGCACAAAAACATGAGCGTTCCCAAAGTCACCTGCGAGCCACTGTTACACTCAAAACAACTGCACAAACCGGACTGATGTTTAACTGGATGAGAAGCAGCGTAGGGATACAATACATCCCAATGAGCTAGTAAGAAAAACCCGTGAAACGCTTGATTGATTCTGTGGTTTATCTTGGCAAGCAAATAGAGGTCATGATGTGGAATTACTGTCTCTGATTTCTGACTAGGACAGCATGTTAAGCAATCACTTGTCAATAGTCTCGGGATTCAGAACGACTTCGTCTCTTCAGTGTCTCAGGTTTTGCAGATGCAATAAAAAGAAGTAGAGGAAGCCAGGTACGCAGCTCAAATATAAATGTTTTGTATTAAGTGCAAAACAAAATTACAACAGTTTTCATAAATGTCCCAAACAACACAAAACAAGGTAACCAACACTTGGGAGGTACTGTGCATACTGTGGTCAGTGTTGTACAGCCAGTGACTGTACCTGGGGTCCTTTACCCTATGCAGTTCACAAACCAACAATAGCACAGGCATCCCGTATGAGAACACTGAACCTGCAGGGAGTGTCACAAACACAAAACCAACAATAGCACGGGCATCCCGTATGAGAACACTGAACCTGCAGGGAGTGTCACAAACACAAAACCAACAATAGCACGGGCATCCCGTATGAGAACACTGAACCTGCAGGGAGTGTCACAAACACAAAACCAACATAAGAACATAAGAACATAAGAAAGTTTACAAACGAGAGGAGGCCATTCGGCCCATCTTGCTCGTTTGGTTGTTAGTAGCTTATTGATCCCAAAATCTCATCAAGCAGCTTCTTGAAGGATCCCAGGGTGTCAGCTTCAACAACATTACTGGGGAGTTGATTCCAGACCCTCACAATTCTCTGTGTAAAAAAGTGTCTCCTATTTTCTGTTCTGAATGCCCCTTTTTCTAAACTCCATTTGTGACCCCTGGTCCTTGTTTCTTTTTTCAGGCTGAAAAAGTCCCTTGGGTCGACACTGTCAATACCTTTTAGAATTTTGAATGCTTGAATTAGGTCGCCACGTAGTCTTCTTTGTTCAAGACTGAACAGATTCAATTCTTTTAGCCTGTCTGCATATGACATGCCTTTTAAGCCCGGAATAATTCTGGTCGCTCTTCTTTGCACTCTTTCTAGAGCAGCAATATCTTTTTTATAGCGAGGTGACCAGAACTGCACACAATATTCAAGATGAGGTCTTACAAGTGCATGCAGGGAGTGTACAGTTTTAACATTACTTCCCTTGATTTAAATTCAACACTTTTGTATCCGAGCATCTTGGCCTTTTTTATAGCTTCCCCACATTGCCTAGATGAAGACATTTCTGAGTGTCACACAAAACCAACAATAGCACGGGCATCCCGTGAGAACACTTTGCAGGGATCACAAACACAAAACCAAGATAGCACGGGCATCCCTTGAGAACACTGAACCTGCCTTCTCCAATCCCGTATGAGAACACAACCTAGTGTCACAAACACATAGCACGGGCATCCCGTATGAGAACACTGAACCTGCAGTGTCACAAACACAAAACCAACAATAGCACGGGCATCCCGTATGAGAACACTGAACCTGCAAGTGTCACAAACACAAACACAAAAACCAACAATAGCACGGGCATCCCGTATGAGAACACTGAACCTGCAGGGAGTGTCACAAACACAAAACCAACAATAGCACGGGCATCCCGTATGAGAACACTGAACCTGCAGGGAGTGTCACAAACACAAAACCAACAATAGCACGGGCATCCCGTATGAGAACACTGAACCTGCAGGGAGTGTCACAAACACAAAACCAACAATAGCACGGGCATCCCGTATGAGAACACTGAACCTGCAGGGAGTGTCACAAACACAAAACCAACAATAGCACGGGCATCCCGTATGAGAACACTGAACCTGCAGGGAGTGTCACAAACACAAAACCAACAATAGCACGGGCATCCCGTATGAGAACACTGAACCTGCAGGGAGTGTCACAAACACAAAACCAACAATAGCACGGGCATCCCGTATGAGAACACTGAACCTGCAGGGAGTGTCACAAACACAAAACCAACAATAGCACGGGCATCCCGTATGAGAACACTGAACCTGCAGGGAGTGTCACAAACACAAAACCAACAATAGCACGGGCATCCCGTATGAGAACACTGAACCTGCAGTGTCACAAACACAAAACCAACAATAGCACGGGCATCCCGTATGAGAACACTGAACCTGCAGGGAGTGTCACAAACACAAAACCAACAATAGCACGGGCATCCCGTATGAGAACACTGAACCTGCAGGGAGTGTCACAAACACAAAACCAACAATAGCACGGGCATCCCGTATGAGAACACTGAACCTGCAGGGAGTGTCACAAACACAAAACCAACAATAGCACGGGCATCCCGTATGAGAACACTGAACCTGCAGGGAGTGTCACAAACACAAAACCAACAATAGCACGGGCATCCCGTATGAGAACACTGAACCTGCAGGGAGTGTCACAAACACAAAACCAACAATAGCACGGGCATCCCGTATGAGAACACTGAACCTGCAGGGAGTGTCACAAACACAAAACCAACAATAGCACGGGCATCCCGTATGAGAACACTGAACCTGCAGGGAGTGTCACAAACACAAAACCAACAATAGCACGGGCATCCCGTATGAGAACACTGAACCTGCAGTGTCACAATGATGTAATAAGCGTTGCTGTGTAAAAGGTGCTTACAAAGGTAAAGGTATGAAAGCTGCAGCATTGCTTTCACAGATTTTTACACGAGTTTAAAAGCTGCTTATTCTAGTTCTGCTCTTTTGCTAGAAGTCTTCCAGTTGTGTAGCACAGAATAACAGGATGCATACTACTAAACTACATAAGCAGAAAGAAAAAAAAGACAAAACACAACGATTATAATAAATCCATTTAAAAAACTGTGTGTGTGTGTACACTGTATATATATTTTACTGAGTAGTTTAATTAACATCTTTAGCAGAAGGTGACGCATTCAATAAGATATGATTGTCAGACAAATCAGCGCATTGCTGGCAGTGACACGATAAAAAAAAACACTTCTGATTGGTTTATATTTGGGGGGAACCCCTGGTACAGTCCATATATGGGCAGTATTCATCACGTGTTTTGAATTAATGTACACTACGATTCAGCAGAATTCCCTAAAATAGTCAGGGAGCAGACTACTTGTTCGTAGAAAACACTTTTCATGATTTCAAAAGTAGTTTAATAACATAAAATACACATTCAAACAACTCACACACACTAGGAAATGAAATTTCTACCACTTTATCAGTAGTCTAATATAAAATAAACAGGTAAATTTATTTTACATTATATATACACACTATATATATATATATATATATATATATATATATATAGAGAGAGAGAGGAGAGAGAGAGAGAGAGAGAGAGAGAGATTAGTGCTGAAGCGTTTCTTGCTCTGATCTTAGCTTGTTTATTTTTTTGCCAGTATTTTATTAGACAAAATAGCATTTTTAATACCTTTTTTAATTAAATGAATGGGTAGAAACTTTGAACTTAAAACATAAAGAAATCAAGTGCAGAGACATCCTCACATTCCTTCAGTAATTGTAAAATAATTGTTTCTTTTTTGCTCCACTTCTGCCAGCTTGTTTTTATCTCCAGAGCCACGCTGTAAACACTGACGTCACTGGATGCAAGGGTGCAGAAATGCTCTCGTTACGGTTTCCATGCAAGTGAGGAATAAAATAAAAACCCCTTCAGCCAGCAAAAAACTCATTACAAGTCGACTTAAACCGTTTCAGCTGCGTTTGCCGCAGATATTGTCTTATTCGCGTAAGTGTTACCGAGCTTAAAAGTTGGATGGAAAGATAGTAACTAAAGAAGTAACAGACTCGTCAGAAGGATTGCCTGCTAACATTCCCACAAAATAAGATTTAGCTTCAGGGTCACGACTACCAGCTTCAAACTGTTTGTTTTTCTTAAAGCGAGCACATCCTGCGAGGAAGCCCCTGGTATTTTGCTGTATATTTATTGAAGACAGTAAATATTTCTCGTGTAAAAACTGACCTGCGGCAGCTGCATGAACCCAGCAGAGAATCCCGAGTACAGCCACCCGGGTCATCTCCGATAGTCTCCACAGAGCAGGGTATTCAACACCACACTCGCTTATAAACAACCGGGTTGCTTGTGAAATGGATATTTAATATTTTTAATACAATTCTTCTACGTTTTGCAAACCACGAACCGATCACACCGCTTATCAGAAACTCTCTCAGTCTGGAATTTTGTGATTGGCTAAGCGAGCGTGGTCCAGCCAATGGGAAGCGCGCATCAGCAGTATCCGGGTGAATAGTTTTGTTCAGGTTTGTGTCTCTGAAGTGAAGCTGGATTGTGTTGTTTTGAAAGTTAGCATTTTTGCAGGAAAGCAGCGATCAAGCTTCACAGCAGCGGGGTTTCTATACGGCGTGGGAAGCCTGTCAGGAACACGAGAGCCACGAAGTGCAGATTTATCAAACCACAATCACTATCCGGGGTGAATAAAAACACTATTTTACATGAGAGTGAGATTAAACAGCATAAACACGCGAGCTGAGGAGTGCAATACTGACGCCACTTTCAATAAATAAATACACGAATAATTTATTATTATTATTATTATTATTATTATTATTATTATTATTATTATTATTAATAATAATAATAATAATAATAATTCCGAAACTGATTTTTAATATAATTTATTTACTATTACTGGTATATATTTGATTTCCATTCATAAGTATTTGAAAATTTGAAAAAACTAAACATTAATAAATAAATAATAATAGTTAAAACAAACACAATATATGGAATAAACGACATCAACGTGTGCATAATAAACAGCACATTTCTATAAATTATATTTTCCATGAAAACGCAGTGTAGAGAATAGCGACCCCTCACGTCTAAATATAGCACGACACCACTGAATGCAACTATTTAAAACGATTGCACAAATACATTTAAATTATATCAAAACGCAAATACATTTCAACTATATCAAAACACAAATACATTTCAACTATATCAAAACACAAATACATTTCAACTATATCAAAACACAAATACATTTCAACTATATCAAAACACAAATACATAGCAATCAAACTGTAATGCAAATGAATCTACAACCATTTCAATAGAAAACATGTTCACTGAAGCTTCTGACGCATTTTCAGCCTCTTCTTGAGCAGCATGTCGTATAGAAACCATTAAAACAAATTAACACTGAGTTTAACGGAGCTCTTGCCCGTCGCGTCTCTTTGTGTGCCGTCCTGCCGTTGACTCGCTCTGCACTCACACATGGTATTCTACTGAGCGCATGTCCGTTCCCTTTCAATTGGAAGATGACGCCAAAACAACACTTTTGGGATATGCCCGCTTGTGAGGTATTTACTGAGCCTTTCATATCAAAGCTGCCGATAGGCCCCTCCGTGGAGTGAAGTCCTCGGTCCCGCCTCCTGAGGTAGTAGTCACTGCACTGAGAATTCAGTCTCTTTTGCCTTTCACGAACAGGTAGATAGGGCGAGTATCAAAACTAACCTCTTCCAGTTGTGTGATTGACTCTCCTAAGAGCTTTTTCTCTCTCTGTAGTTCCCTTGCAATTTTATTGCTATTGTTTTTTCATTACTGCCTTGCAGTTAAAATAAATAATCCTCACACTCCAGCTTGCTGTTGAGTGTCTGTGTGCTACTGCCTTGCAGTTAAAATAAATAAACTACAACCCTGTGCATCCTCCATTAGGTCCGGTATAGCTGGCCCTATTGTTGAGCAGACTAAGCACATTGAACCACTCACCCATAAAGCGGTGTGTAGGTATGTAGAAAAAAAGAAAAAAATTGTGTTTTTCCTTCAGTCTTTTTTTCTCCCTTCTCCAGGTCTGCAGGCTGTGCCACCCCACTGAACCCTACGCGCTGCACTGGCCGTGTGCTGCACGCGATCCAAACGCCATCTGAGGTGCTCCACTCCACTGCAAGCTTCACACTGTACTGGGTGTGTGGCTGCACTGCAGCTGTCTGTACATTACGCTCCACACCTTTGCAAGCTATGCTCTCTGTTCCTGGTTGTGTGACTGCAAGCAACCCAGACTCAGACACACAGCTCAGTACCTTGGTGCTTTGCCCTTGTTTCTTGGTGCTCGGTGCTTCTGCGCCCCAGTGTCTAGGCCTCGACGCCCGTGGTACCCTTAGGTCCTCAGTGCTTCAGAGCCTCTGTGTTTCGGCACCCTTGATGTTCAAGTGCTCCCCGACATCGGTGACTTCATGCCTCGGTGCTCTGGCATCCTCGGTGCCTCGAGGACTATACGTCTTGGCGCTTCAACACCTCAAGGCCTTTTTGAGCTCTGTGCAGCGGCGCGTTTGGTGCCACGCTGCACCAGTGCCTCGGTGCTTCAACACCCTCAGTGCCTCGAGGACAACACCTCACCGCTTTGAGGTTTGTAAGCTCTGTGCATCGGTGCCTCGGTGCTCATAGCCTCGACCCCTCGCCTCTTTGAGGTTTGTAAGCTCTGTGCATCGGTGCCTCGGTGCTCATAGCCTCGATGTCTCGCCTCTTTGAGGTTTGTAAGCTCTGTGCATCGGTGCCTCGGTGCTCATAGCCTCGATGTCTCGCCTCTTCGAGGTTTGTAAGCTCTGTGCATCGGTGCCTCGGTGCTCATAGCCTCGATGTCTCGTCTCTTTGAGGTTTGTAAGCTCTGTGCATCGGTGCCTCGGTGCTCATAGCCTCGACCCCTCGCCTCTTTGAGGTTTGTAAGCTCTGTGCATCGGTGCCTCGGTGCTCATAGCCTCGATGTCTCGTCTCTTTGAGGTTTGTAAGCTCTGTGCATCGGTGCCTCGGTTCTCATAGGCTCGATGTCTCGTCTCTTTGAGGTTTGTAAGCTCTGTGCATCGGTGCCTCGGTGCTGATAGCCTCGATGCCTCGTTGCTTCGCCGTTATCGGCCTCAAATGTCAGGCTTTCACCCGTGCACGTCCTGCAGGCAGAATTTGCCCCCGCAGGACAAACACACTGTGTGTGTCAGGTGCCTGGTCACAGAGCACGTTTCTGCTGATTTGGCAGATAGGACGTTCTGCACTATTTGCACCGGATCCTAGGAAAAGACCTTGCAGAATAGAATGGTGCAGTTCACAGGCGAGCCGTCTTCGGCCTCAGGATCCCAGGTCTCCCCCCTGCACCTGCCCTTAAGCCCAGTGCAGAGTATACCTTGCGCACAGGCTCCAGCCCGTTGGTCCCGCTACCACTCTAGATCTCCCTTGAGGGGTAGAAAGAGAGCGAGGAACGTGGATCAGGCGAGGGACATTGCTGAGTAAAAGGGTCAGATGGCCCAAATACTCGAGCACTTGACCAGACAGCAGGCTCTCTCCCCTGCGCCTGCCCCAGCTCCATTACCAGCGCCTGCCCAGGAGCAGAGCCCAGCTCCGCCGGAGGTCGCTCCAGGACATGGTCATGTGCGAGGAGGAACAGGACACGCTTTCGTTAGTGGCTTCCTAGGATGAGGAGTCCTTCCGACGGGAAGAGACTCAAGAGTCAGACCTGACCCAAGAAACTGTCCCCAGCTCTGAGCTTGCCTCAGAGCCTGAGGTTCCAGCATCCTTGAACTTGGTTCGGGTGCTTATGGAGCGGGCCGCTAACTCCCTCCAGATTCAATGGAAGGCAGTCTCTGAACAGCACAGGTCTGTATTCAGACCAGCGCAGACGTTGACCCCTCAGCCTTTTCCGGTGTTCCCGGACTTTCTGGTCAAATCATCCTGGCAACACCCGGCCTCAGTGCCCAGCGTGTCCAAAAGCACGGCCGCACTTGTCTCTATGGAAGGTGCAGGCACAGGTCTCTCCGGTGGACTCCACCACAGCGGCCCTACTGCGAGCCCCGCCAGCAGGAGGTCTGTCCAGGGATCCTTTATGCCCTAACGTCCAATGCAGGATCACTGAAGCCCACCTAAAAAAGGCTTACGCTGCTGAAGCGCAGGTGACACGCCTTGCAAACACAGGAGGCCTCTTGACAGCCTAAGCCTACCTGCACAGCATGCTGTGCTCTGAAACCCTTCCCAAGCCGCTAGCTTCAGAGCGGCGCCCGGTCTTGGGCAGTTTATTACAGATTTCAGGTTTCCAAGGGTAAGCCCGTGGCAGAATCCTGGCAGGCTTGGTGGTGGCGCGTAGTCAGCTGTAGCGGTCTCAGGTGAGGTGATGGGGAGGCAATGACGTCCGGCAGTTACTATGGTAACCCGGACTGTTCCAATCCCCACGGGGTGACCTGAGGCACCACCTTCAGGCTTCCGTGGCAGCTAACACATGGGGCCGTCAGCAAGGACGGATGCCGGACATGGGGCCCCAGGGAGACAGTTCCAACGGAACCGCCCCAGGCAGCCTCCAAGGCAGCCCCAGCCTCAGCAGCACAACACCAGCTGCAATACTGGGGCAATTGCAGCTCAGACTCCTGGGTGCTTGCCACCGTACACACCGGTTACGCATTGCAATTCCACTCGGGACCTCCTCCCTTTCGTGGGGTCACGGTCACATCCGTGAACGACCCTCTCCAGGTCTTGGCTCTCAGACAACAAGTAGAGACACTGCTTCAAAAACAAGCCATCTGTCTCGTAGAACACGTCTCTCAAAGAGAGGGGTTCTATTCAAGATACTTCTTGGTGCCAAAATAGGACGGTGGCCTTTGCCCCATCCTTGACCTCAGACACCTCAATGGGTTCTTGAGGGAGAGGAGGTTCCAGATGGTCACACATCGCCACATCCTCCAGTCTGTCCCGCCGGGCAACTGGTTTCCAACAGTGGACCTGAAGGACATGTATTTTCACATTTCTATCCGTCCAGCGCACAGGAAATGTCTCCGCTTTGCCTTTCAGGGGAGCGTCTTTTGAGTTTTCCATGCTGCCATCGGGGTGATCCGCTACCTGGATGATTGGTTGATTTGTTCCCAGTCCCAGGAAGGAGCAGTGGCGGACACATTGATTGTGACGGAGCATCTGTCGAGGCTGGGTCTCGCCCTCAACGATGCAAAAAGCCAATTACACAAAATACGGTCTACCTGGGTCTCCGCTTCAAGCATGGCTCAATATCTTTCAGCTGCACCCCAAGCGTGACAGACACCGTCGACTGTCTGTGTCTCGCCTATGCTGGAAAGCACTACGCTGGTGGAGGCAAGCCCCTCACCTGAGCGAAGGTGTAAGGATGGGAGTGATTTACAACCGTCAAGTGGTGATGACAGACGCATCCAACTCCGGTTGGGGGGCGGTCTGTACAGGCAGAGGAGTCGGAAGATCCTGGTCGGGTCGCTGGACATCCTGTACATAAACGCACTAGAGCTGAAAGCGGTTCACCTCACGCTGCAACATTTCCTCCCTGTGCTCCACAGCCAACACCTCCTTGTCTGCGTACGTGAAACACCAGGGAGGGCTTCAGTCCCCAGGGTTACACCGCGTAGACTTTCGGCTGCTGATCTGGCATAGAGACACTTTCTGTCCCCCCGGGCTGTACATCTCCCGGGAGTGGTGAACTGGGCATTTTAGTGTCTGCAAAAATACAGGAACCTCACCTTTTAGTTGAGTGCAGTAACTTTAGTTAATGCTATTTGTGTGTTGAATTAGAATGAAATAACATTTCCACTAGGGGGTTTACTAGTGGACCATTTTCTAACCAACTTACCAAACTGAAATAAATACAACAGGCGCAGGACAGCGATACTATCTGCAAGCAACTGCGGAGGTTGACAGAGACGGGTTGGCCAAACAGAAGAGCAGTCCATGAACGCTTTCTACAGTATTGGCAAGCCAGGTCAGCCATACTTGTTACAGAGGGCTTGCTGTTAAAAGGCTAAAGGCTTGTCATTCCAGAAAATATGCGAGCCGACATTGTAGAGAAACTTCATCAAGGACACCAAGAGATCACTAAATGCTTAGCAAGAGCACAGCAATCCATCTGGTAGCCAGGTCTGTCAAAACAGACATGATTAAACACTGCAAAATCTGTGCGAAAGAGGCACCGAGTCGAACAGAACCTTTGATGCCTGCGAAGTTGTCGGAGAGGCCATGGCAACATGTGGCTGCTGACTTATTCCACTGGAATAATGCCACATATATTGTAGTGGTGGATTACTATTCATGCTACAGAGGTTGCTAATCTTCCTTCCACATCAGCCATACAAGTCATCAACCGCTTAGACATGGAGAGCCAGAGACGTTAGTTTGCAGTTTGCAGCTGCAGAATTTGCACACTTTGCACAGGACTATGATTTTGTACACACTACTAGTAGTCCCCGGCATCTTTAGAGTAACGGAGAAGCAGAGAGAGCGGCGAGGACAGTGAAGACCTTACTAAAGAAAGAGGGAGATCCACATTAAGCTCTCATGGCCTACAGATCAACACCAATGACACATAGTGTTTCACCAGCCCAACTGCTAATGGGCCGGAAGATCAGAACCCCCTTACTGGTCTCTCCACAACAACTGAAACCAGCTTGGCCTGATCTCGACACCTTCAAGAAGAAGGATAGAGAATTAAAAGAAGCTCAAGCTGAAAACTACAACCGTCGTCACAGAGCTCGGTACCGACCGGATCTTGTCCAGGGACAGTGTGTATGGATCCAAAACATGCCCACAGAAGGTACAGCTGTTGGCTCTGCAGGAACTCCAAGATCATACGCGATCAACACATCAACAGGAAATCTTCGCAGGAACCGGTCCCAGATTCGTGTCATCCCTGCGGTAGCAAGGGGACTTCAAAGCTCACATGCAGGAATTGTCACCCAATCTGGGAGAATTTCAAAACCACCGTTCCGCATGAACCTGTAAATAAAATGGACACTAGACTCAGCAAAAATGCAAAGTCAGAGTTGGAAAATGGGGCAGAATAATCCCCTCGGCAGCACTGAGGGACAGGTGGTCTACCCTGACCTCCAGAGAAGAATTCATCTTTCAATGTTTGAATCTTTGGGGGGGTGGGGCAATTTTGTAAAAATTATTAATAATAAAGAATATAACCCTTGTATGGTGGAAAGATAATCTAAGCTAAAAGGGGGGAGATGTACAAGTTAACCTACATTGCAGAATATGGTGATGACCTTTCTGTAGTTGTTCTGGTTCCAGGCGAGTTCAGAATAAACACGTTGCTTACACGAATGCCTGCGTCTGTGTGCTCCGTCCGTATGTAAAACACCACAGTGATCACATCTGCAATTGATTTCCACACTAAAAAACTGTGCCTGCGTTCGGTTAGCCTACAATGTATAGAAATATTGTGAAATTGCATTTCAGCAAAAACATGTAATTACTTTTGTTCTGTATGCATGTAAAAGCTCTTGTAAAGAATTAGTCATTTCTATCTCCTATCTATGGCATGGTACAAGAAAGCAGCACCCAACAAGAAGGGAATATTGTGACGAGGAGTTAGAAAATTAAACCACGGTTCTCAATCCTGATCCTGTCTGTGTCTAAAATGAATGAATCCTGTGCACCTGGGCGGTGTATTAAAAAATATATATACAAACGAGGCAGTCTTCCCAGCGACAGCGAGTGGGAGAAGTACAGGCATGGAAAAGTACAGAGCAGTTTCGAAGCAGAAAGGAGAAATTGCATCTTGAATTGCTTTAATCAGAAAACAGAGGACATTGGGGAAACACAGCAGCAGCTCAAAGTCAAACAGCCGCGTGTGTTTTTCTGATAACAAACAAGCTGAAACTCGGAGCAGCTGATTCAAATTCAGCGCCGTTTTGAGACACGGGCGAGGGGAGGAGCCAACAGCACAGCAGAACAACGCAGTTAAACGAGGCAGTCTTCCCAGCGACAGCGAGTGGGAGAAGTACAGGCGTGGAAAAGTACAGAGCAGTTTCGAAGCAGTTTGAAAGCAGGCTGACGGCTGCAGAAGAAACTTAACTTAAAAAAAAAAAAAAACCTCAACATGGTCTTCAAGCCAGTAATCTGTGACACCTGCTTGATGTGGGAAATCCGAGAAAACCCAGCGGAGCTAAACCAAGTGTGCGTAAAGTGCCGCGCGATCCAGGATTTGCATAAACTAGTAAGTATGCTAGAAATGGAGCTGGAAGAAGTGAGACAGCAACAGGATCTTGAGGAACTGGCACACCCACAATTCATGGAAGTCTGCATCACCCCTAACAGACTGAAAGCCACCAGGGAGATAGAAGGTCAGAACAGCTGGGTTCAGGTAGGCAGAAGCAGGGAAAAAAAGAAACTTCGTCAAACACAACCACCAGAAATCAAAACAACCAACAGATTTGAGTCACTTCAGAATTTTGATGAGCAGAACCAACAACAAGAGAATGAAAGGAACAACATCCAGGACCCTATTGACAGTGGTGACCAGACAGCAAAAAGAAGGGAGGTCATGATTGTTGGGGACTCCATATTGAGAAACACAGCAAGTTCAATTCGCAGTTTGGACCCCCTTACTACAACAGTGTGCTGCCTTCCGGGAGCCTCGGTCAAGCACATCACTGAGAACGTGGACAGGCTCCTAGAACGAACAGGAGACGACCCGGTAGTAGTCGTCCACATCGGTACAAACAACATTGGAAGAGACAGACCAAAATCCCTGCAAAACAAATTCAGAGAGCTAGGAAGGAAATTAAAAGAGAAAACCAAAACTGTGGTATTTTCTGGTATACTACCCGCACCTTGCAAAGGACCATATGGACAGCTGGAAATAATTAATCAAAACGAATGGCTGAAGACGTGGTGCACACGGGAAGGCTTCACCTATCTTGATCATTGGACCACATTCTACAACGAGGACTATCTGTATAGACGGGATGGACTGCATTTAAATAACAAGGGAACTAGTCTACTCGGAGAAAAGATCCTCGAGCAGGTTCGGAAGCATTTAAACTAGAAAGGAAGGGGGGAGAAATCAACAAAAAAACAGAAGGGAGACCGCATCAAAACAAGAACAACAACTCAGGTAAGACAACCATTAAATGTATTTATCTAAATGCTAGAAGTATCAGAAACAAAATTCTAGAACTTGAAGCTACTGCACTAACAGGTAACTATGATGTGATAGGTGTTACAGAAACGTGGTTATCTGAGAGTGATGGGGACGAATATAATATTTGTGGGTATACACTGTATAGGAAAGACAGGCAGGACAGAAGAGGAGGAGGGGTAGCGCTATACATAAGAAACAGTCTTGAAGCCCAGGTGTTAAACCTGGACAAAGAAAATAAAACCGAATCAATATGGGTCAGAATAACAGACAAAAATTCAAAAGGCATAATAATAGGAGCATGCTATAGACCGCCAGATTCAGACGGTGAGCAAAATAATCTGTTATACAATGACATTAGAAATGTGTGTAGCAAAGGAGAAGCCATACTAATGGGGGATTTCAACTTCCCCCAAATACAATGGGAAAACCCGGTGGGTAGCGCGAAGGATGAAATAGAAATGGTGGAAATGACAAATGACTGCTTCCTAACACAATTTGTGAAGGCACCCACTAGAGGGGAGGCATGCCTTGATTTAGTCTTTTCAAATAACGAAGATAGAATAACTAAAACAGAGGTCAGAGAACCACTGGCAAACTCAGACCACAACATGGTCTCATTTGAAGTGTTTTTTAAATCCCCAAAAGTAAAGACTAAAGCTAAGGTTTACAATTTTAGAAAAGCAAACTATGAAGGTATGAAACAGAGACTAACAGAAGTAGATTGGAGTAAAATAGAGAAAACACCCACAGAAGAAGGATGGTTGTTCTTCAAAAATGTAGTACTAGAGGCGCAAAACAATTATATCCCTAAAGTAGACAAATCTAAATGTAAAACTAAATTGCCAAAATGGTTTAATAGATCAATTAAAAAAAATATTCAGCGAAAAAAGGCACTTTATAGAGCATTAAAAAAGGACCAAAAAGAAAGTACGCAGAAAGAGTACACAGAACTGCAAATGCAAGTCAAAAAGGAAGTTAGAAAGGCCAAGAGAGAAATAGAAATAAACATTGCTAAGGGAGCTAAAACCAATTCCAAAATGTTTTTCCAATATTACAACAGCAAGAGAACATTCAAAGAGGAGATTAAATGTTTAAGAGATACAAATGGCAAAATCGTAGAGGAAGAAAAAAAAATAGCAAATATGTTAAATGATTACTTTTCACTAGTCAACATGGTTTTAGGAAAGGGAGATCGTGCCTAACTAACTTGCTTGATTTTTTTGAGGATGCAACATCGATAATGGATAATTGCAAAGCATATGACATGGTTTATTTAGATTTCCAGAAAGCTTTTGACAAAGTCCCGCACAAAAGATTAATTCTCAAACTGAACGCAGTTGGGATTCAAGGAAACACATGTACATGGATTAGGGAGTGGTTAACATGTAGAAAACAGAAAGTACTGATTAGAGGAAAAACCTCAGAATGGAGTGTGGTAACCAGCGGTGTACCACAGGGATCAGTATTAGGTCCTCTGCTATTCCTAATCTACATTAATGACTTAGATTCTGGTATAGTAAGCAAACTTGTTAAATTTGCAGATGACACAAAAGTAGGAGGAGTGGCAAACACTGTTGCAGCAGCAAAGGTCATTCAAAATGATCTAGACAAGATTCAGAACTGGGCAGACATATGGCAAATGACATTTAATAGAGAAAAGTGTAAGGTACTGCACGCAGGAAATAAAAATGTACATTATAAATATCATATGGGAGATATTGAAATTGGAGAAGGAATTTATGAAAAAGACCTAGGAGTTTTTGTTGACTCAGAAATGTCTTCATCTAGACAATGTGGGGAAGCTATAAAAAAGGCTAACAAGATGCTCGGATACATTGTGAAAAGTGTTGAATTTAAATCAAGGGAAGTAATGTTAAAACTGTACAATGCACTAGTAAGACCTCATCTTGAATATTGTGTTCAGTTCTGGTCACCTCGCTATAAAAAAGATATTGCTGCTCTAGAAAGAGTGCAAAGAAGAGCGACCAGAATTATTCCGGGCTTAAAAGGCATGTCATATGCAGACAGGCTAAAAGAATTGAATCTGTTCAGTCTTGAACAAAGAAGACTACGTGGCGACCTAATTCAAGCATTCAAAATTCTAAAAGGTATTGACAGTGTCGACCCAAGGGACTTTTTCAGCCTGAAAAAAGAAACAAGGACCAGGGGTCACAAATGGAGTTTAGAAAAAGGGGCATTCAGAACAGAAAATAGGAGACACTTTTTTACACAGAGAATTGTGAGGGTCTGGAATCAACTCCCCAGTAATGTTGTTGAAGCTGACACCCTGGGATCCTTCAAGAAGCTGCTTGATGAGATTTTGGGATCAATAAGCTACTATCAACAAAACGAGCAAGATGGGCCGAATGGCCTTCTCTCGTTTGTAAACTTTCTTATGTTCTTATGTTCAGTGAGACACCCACACACCTCTACATGTTCATTAATTGATGAATATGCATTGTAATGTTTTAATAAAACGTTTTAAACATTCTTATAACGTTGTTCTATAATGTTGTGTGGTAATAACATTTTAAAATGTTTCTGACTGAGCCTTTACATTTTCACATCATTAAAACATATTGAACAACTCTTTTGTGATGTTTGGAAAAATGTTTTTATGATATTGTTTGCTGGGGTACGTAGTTTTCCTTTACACAACTAAAATATGCATAGACTCAAACAAGAGTCTGCGATATTCTTTAATTAAAAATATACACAGACTGAAACAAGAGTCTGCGATATTCTTTAATTAAAAATATACACAGACTGAAACAAGAGTCTGCGATATTCTTTAATTAAAAATATACATTTTTAATTAAAGAATATCGCAGACATTTTGATGACTGGACTCATTCTTTGCAGGACATAAAATTTTCTCTCAACAGATTTTACTGTAGATTTCCGTGGGGACTATGTGTACATCTCAAGCCCATAGCTGCACAGTAATTAAGCGATAGTGCCCGTCGATGATGACTCTACCGCGTGACAGTTGACTGCGACGGGAGTGATGAGTCCCAAGCCGAAGACGAGAGAGCTAACGAAAGTCAAGATCAACTATCACACGGGAGAACCATCATCGAGGGACCACTATCGCTATTAGAAAATTATTTTTACCAAAAAAAAACCTTACCACCTAGATTTACCTTGAACTGGTAATGATTCCTTGAGTACCTTTCCACTGAGTAAAGATGTTCTAAGAGAACAGCCCCGAACAGTTTTTAAATAAAAAACAAGGATGACATACATATAAAGAGAAAAACAATGAGTTTTTATTTCAGAAAGGGATTTTTATTAGCTATATAATCCGGAGATTGCCTGAGATATGAACAGGGCAATTACTGAACAGTCCGTGTACAATGGAGTCCAAACTGCTATTGGAGCATCAGTTGAGCTGACAGGGAGTTGATTGGCTGGTGCGGTTGTGACAGGAGCAGGATTCACTGCTTGATTGGTTGGTTTTGAGTCTTGTTTGGAGGATCCAGCAGAAGATAGGTGTTGTAGGTGAGGATGGTAAATTTACCCTCCGGTATTGAGACGTGCCCAAATAAATCAATTTACATAAACAGACTCAGATTTGAGGTAGTTTGTTGTGTTTAGCTGTAAGCAGGAATGCAATGTTAAAAAGCTGGTTTACACACGTATTGATTTTAAGTTTGATTCACAGTTGGCGCTGAGACGTTCCAGCGGGCTTCTACCATTTATTAGAGCAGATAGAGCTGGAAGCTGACGGTACTGAATCATTTTCTAATCATTAATAAATCATAGATAAAATAATTCTACACATGACTGCAAGTTCTTAATTTGACACACAAGACTGCAGCACGGCTTCCTCGTCTACTGGTTTGTGTGATCGCTCTGTGTGGTAATATCAGGCACAATGAAGTGTAAAAGATGAAGCCCAGTCATTTATTCTGTCTGCGTCATCAGCTTCTCTGCAACGGGGTCACACCTGGAACAATACAGACATGGAACAAAGAGACTGTGGTTAGTAAACCACATGGGTGAGAAAAGCACAATGGAACCAGTCTGTTTATTTGTTCCCTCAAAACTAGCAAGAAACAACTGAAATTATAATTAAACTGCTGCTCCCTGCACCTCTGTTACACAAGACAGTGCTGGAGTATCAGTGAGAAGCAGGAGCGCTCTCAGGATCTCCTCTGAACTCTACCCTCCTTGTTGGTGTGCTGTGCTCTGTCCTATCAAGACAATGCTGGAGTATCAGTGAGAAGCAGGAGCGCTCTCAGGATCTCCTCTGAACTCTACCCTCCTTGTTGGTGTGCTGTGCTCTGTCAAGACAATGCTGGAGTATCAGTGAGAAGCAGGATCAGGATCTGAACTCTACCGTCCTTGTTGGTGTGCTGTGCTCTGTCCTATCAAGACAATGCTGGAGTATCAGTGAGAAGCAGGAGCGCTCTCAGGATCTCCTCTGAACTCTACCCTCCTTGTTGGTGTGCTGTGCTCTGTCCTATCAAGACAATGCTGGAGTATCAGTGAGAAGCAGGAGCGCTCTCAGGATCTCCTCTGAACTCTACCCTCCTTGTTGGTGTGCTGTGCTCTGTCCTGTCAAGACAATGCTGCAGTATCAGTGACACTGGCATCCGTTATTCATGTGAGACTCACAGGAAACACAAAATCTCATGCAGCTCAGAAGAGTCAGGCAACTGTCACCTTAAAAATGGCAAACCATCTATAGTACCAATCAAAAAAAACATTTTGAAATATAAGCAGTGCTGTTTTTAATACATCTTTCTGGGGTGATAACCGATTGATTCAGAAAAAGAACAGAACCCAACAGTTATTAAAAGTGCATGAAAATGTATCTTTACCTGTCGTCGCTATTGGACCTGGATGAAGCATCACTTTGTTCCTTTGCTGAAATAATAATAATAATAATAATAATAAAATCAGATCCCAGGAATGAGGAGATCTCTCATAGAAGAGCTTTTAAAGCCCTTCTCACTTGGGTTTATATTTGAATGTTACTGTAGTTTAGTATCTAGCAGGTGCGGCACTAGAAAACAATGATCTCCTAAAAGCAGAGCAAACCAGGGAGAGACAGCTCTGCACAAACACATCTATTACAACTCTGACCCATAGAAAACAATGATCTCCTAAAAGCAGAGCAAACCAGGGAGAGACAGCTCTGCACAAACACATCTATTACAACTCTGACCCATAGAAAACAATGATCTCCTAAAAGCAGAGCAAACCAGGGAGAGACAGCTCTGCACAAACACATCTATTACAACTCTGACCCATAGAAAACAATGATCTCCTAAAAGCAGAGCAAACCAGGGAGAGACAGCTCTGCACAAACACATCTATTACAACTCTGAACCATAGAAAAGATATTAAGAAGGTACAGGCAGTTTCTACAATTGGTATTTAAAGAACTTCATTCTAACCTCTATAACAAATTCAGAGACGTCTTTTCAATTGTAATTATTTCATAGAATTGTTTATTTTTCTCCAGCCTTGATCTTCAACAATTAAGAAGTCTTTCATTTCTTCGACATGTCCAGCTTTGGACAGGACTGCCCTGAAACTGTGGGTCAGTATCCCTGTCCAGGGCCTCCCAAAATATCAGTTTCCTTTGTTCCTATTAATCTCATAAACATGCATATTTCATCAGGGCCTGTCTATTCTGTATATATAGAACACAACTGATAAAGGAATTAGAAATGCAGCATTAATGAAGCAGCTCTTAACCCCGCCTCCCTCTCTCTCACCTGATGCTCTTTTCATCCAGATGTGAACTCCTATGATCACTGCGATGATCAGACCCAGAGCAGCCAGCACACCACCAGCAACAAACCCCACGTTCAGAGCAGCCTCTGGAGCTGCAAACACACAGGAGACTGTTTAGCAAAAGCAATCAGTGAAGATAATGACCCCCATCCCTGCAGCAGGCATTAGGCTCTGTGTAAAGCACAGTAATACCAGTGGTGTGAAAGTTTACCACAGGCATTTAGCATTTCCAGTAAAACCAGTCTAATCCAGCCCCTCTACAAACCAGCATTCTGGGTAATTCAGCATGATTTACGAGTACCGACCAAATCCCTATCGAAATGAATGGTGTGATCCAGTCCTCTACAATCCCTATTGAAATGAATGGTGTGATCCAGTCCTCTACAATCCCTATTGAAATGAATGGTGTGATCCAGTCCTCTACAATCCCTATTGAAATGAATGGTGTGATCCAGTCCT
This sequence comes from Polyodon spathula, assembly GCF_017654505.1. Taxonomy (NCBI): domain Eukaryota; kingdom Metazoa; phylum Chordata; class Actinopteri; order Acipenseriformes; family Polyodontidae; genus Polyodon; species Polyodon spathula. The sequence continues at coordinate 5,714,157 of NC_054569.1, read as the reverse complement.
CTACAATCCCTATTGAAATGAATGGTGTGATCCCCTCTACAATCCCTATTGAAATGAATGGTGTGATACAGTCCTCTGCAATCCCTATGGGAGAGGTTAAACAGGCTTGTGCTAATAACAGGTGAAGATGTGTTGAGGCATTGTTGTGTTTATACTGTGTATGTACAGCAATAACGTTTTTTTTTTTTTCAACAGGGTCTCAGGTACAGCATCCCTCCCTCCCCTCCCTGCTCACAGTCTATTTCAGTACCACGGTCTCAGGTACAGCCTCCCTCCCTCCCCTCCCTGCTCACACAGTCTATTTCAGTACCAGGGTCTCAGGTACAGCCTCCCTCCCTCCCCTCCCTGCTCACACAGTCTATTTCAGTACCAGGGTCTCAGGTACAGCCTCCCTCCCTCCCCTCCCTGCTCACACAGTCTATATCAGTACCAGGGTCTAAGGTACAGCCTCCCTCCCTCCCTGCTCACACAGTCTATTTCAGTACCAGGGTCTCAGGTACAGCCTCCCTCCCTCCCTGCTCACACAGTCTATTTCAGTAGCAGGGTCTCTCTCTCTCTCTCTCTCTCTCTTACCCCATTTCACATCCATCTTCTCATCCAGGCTGGCGTGGTGCACCTGGCAGGAGTAGCTGTGTTTCTTCTGGTCCTCAGGACTCACTGTCAGGATCTTTCTCAGCTGGTAGGTTCTGTCCTCATTGGGCACCACCTCTCCACTCCACACCCCCTCCTCCAGCACAGCCTCCCCGTCTCTGACCCAGTTCACCTCAACCTCTCGGGGGTAGAACCCCGTCACGTGGCAGATGACGTCCGTTCCTGCAGATTCACGCGCTTTCCTCTGTATCAGCGTCACTGCAGGGCGTACTGGAGAAAGAGAACAGCAGTGCTGTTACAGTTAGACCCCAGTATTGTTTCATGCAGTATTCAATCACACTGTAGAAACCCCCTCCACTCTGATTGGCTGAGAGGGTATATGTAAATGGAGCTAATGTGTGGCTGATCTGAGTGTAGCTCTAGCCCTGGCACGCTGGTCACTTTCAATTGGAACTGATCTCACTAAACGGATCAGCTCAGCAGTGTCTTAGTGAACAGCAGAACAAACAGGCATTGTGTTTGTACAGGTACCTTTGTGTTTATAGTAATTGAACAGCACAGTCTGTGCATTACCAGTGATCTCAGCACAGCAACACATTCCTTTACTGTTTCTATAGAGGGTTTGTGCTCATGTTTCGCTCTGTAGCTAAAACACTTTATAGAGTGAGCTTTCTAAAATGGACCCCTGCGTGATTCATATATGTTGGGTCTGTTGTATCACAGTGTTTTCTGTGATTTCGTGCATTTCAATTTCAATACTTGTCATAGTAATACAAACATTAGGAATATCACTGTATCTCTCTCATATCAACTATATTAGGAATATCACTGTATCTCTGTCATATCAGCTCTATTAGGAATATCACTGTATCTCTGTCATATCAACTCTATTGGGAATATCACTGTATCTCTGCCATATCAACTCTATTAGGAATATCACTGTATCTCTGCCATATCAACTCTATTAGGAATATCACTGTATCTTTGTCATATCAGCTCTATTAGGAATATCACTGTATCTCTGCCATATCATCTCTATTAGGAATATCACTGTATCTCTGCCATATTCCGTACCGTGTAAATCCAGCTATGTCATTGTGGTTTAAACAAACAAGGTCTGATTTCATCATCTGCAGGTTAATTTATTAATGCAGCTTTTGCATCTAGAGTTTGCGCAGCAACACGTGTTGAGGGACAGTTAAGCTTCAATGTGACTTTATATATGGACTATCATATGGCATTAAAAAAGGACCAAAAAGAAAGTACGCAGAAAGAGTACACAGAACTGCAAACGCAAGTCAAAAAGGAAGTTAGAAAGGCCAAGAGAGAAATAGAAATAAACATTGCTAAGGGAGCTAAAACCAATTCCAAAATGTTTTTCCAATATTACAACAGCAAGAGAACATTCAAAGAGGAGTGTGGCAGAGCAAAGCTCTGCCCTTTTTAAATTGGCATGGATGGGGTTAATTTCCCCTACCTGCCTGGGTTTATTATGGTCAGGTGGCTGGGATTGATTAGTTGATTAGGTTAATTAACGATCAATCAGCGCCAAGCCACCTGACATAAAAGGAGGCCTCTGCTTCTCATTTGGGAGGAGGGAGCTAAGGAAGCAGGTTGGTGGTTTTTGGTGTGTGATTTTTGAATTTTGATAAATCCAGTGAAGGCATTGCCCAGCCTGGAAATTATTATTTTTGTTTTGCTTTTTGTCTTTCTTTTTGTGTTTAAATCGCTTTGTTTTGGCCCTTGTGCCCTTTTTTTTTGTGTATTTATAATAAAATAATTATTTTTTTGAACTACAGACTGTCTCTGGGCCTTTATCCACTCACCAGCCTGCCACAGGAGATTAAATGTTTAAGAGATACAAATGGCAAAATCGTAGATGAAGAAAAAAAAATAGCAAATATGTTAAATGATTACTTTTCACAAGTTTTTACAAAGGAAGATACTGACAACATGCCCCACATGTCATCCAGTTCCTATCCAGTTTTAAATAACTTTAGCATAACTGAGGCAGAAGTGTTAAAGGGACTAGGAGCTCTTAAAATAAACAAATCCCCTGGGCCGGATGAGATCCTCCCAGTAGTACTCAAAGAAATGAAAGAAGTAATTTACAAACCGCTAACCAAGATCATGCAGCAGTCTCTTGACACAGGGGTGGTACCGACAGACTGGAAAATTGCAAACGTAATACCGATCCACAAAAAGGGAAACAAAACTGAACCAGGTAACTACAGACCAGTAAGCCTGACTTCTATTATATGCAAACTTATGGAAACTATAATAAGATCCAAAATGGAAAATTACCTATATGGTAACAGGGTACTGGGAGACAGTCAACATGGTTTTAGGAAAGGGAGATCGTGCCTAACTAACTTGCTTGATTTTTTTGAGGATGCAACATCCATAATGGATAATTGCAAAGCATATGACATGGTTTATTTAGATTTCCAGAAAGCTTTTGACAAAGTCCCGCACAAAAGATTAATTCTCAAACTGAACGCAGTTGGGATTCAAGGAAACACATGTACATGGATTAGGGAGTGGTTAACATGTAGAAAACAGAAAGTACTGATTAGAGGAAAAACCTCAGAATGGAGTGTGGTAACCAGCGGTGTACCACAGGGATCAGTATTAGGTCCTCTGCTATTCCTAATCTACATTAATGATTTAGATTCTGGTATAGTAAGCAAACTTGTTAAATTTGCAGACGACACAAAAGTAGGAGGAGTGGCAAACACTGTTGCAGCAGCAAAGGTCATTCAAAATGATCTAGACAAGATTCAGAACTGGGCAGACACATGGCAAATGACATTTAATAGAGAAAAGTGTAAGGTACTGCACGCAGGAAATAAAAATGTGCATTATAAATATCATATGGGAGATATTGAAATTGGAGAAGGAATCTATGAAAAAGACCTAGGAGTTTTTGTTGACTCAGAAATGTCTTCATCTAGACAATGTGGGGAAGCTATAAAAAAGGCTAACAAGATGCTCGGATACATTGTGAAAAGTGTTGAATTTAAATCAAGGGAAGTAATGTTAAAACTGTACAATGCACTAGTAAGACCTCATCTTGAATATTGTGTTCAGTTCTGGTCACCTCGCTATAAAAAAGATATTGCTGCTCTAGAAAGAGTGCAAAGAAGAGCGACCAGAATTATTCCGGGCTTAAAAGGCTAAAAGAATTGAATCTGTTCAGTCTTGAACAAAGAAGACTACGTGGCGACCTAATTCAAGCATTCAAAATTCTAAAAGGTATTGACAGTGTCGACCCAAGGGACTTTTTCAGCCTGAAAAAAGAAACAAGGACCAGGGGTCACAAATGGAGTTTAGAAAAAGGGGCATTCAGAACAGAAAATAGGAGACACTTTTTTACACAGAGAACTGTGAGGGTCTGGAATCAACTCCCCAGTAATGTTGTTGAAGCTGACACCCTGGGATCCTTCAAGAAGCTGCTTGATGAGATTTTGGGATCAATAAGCTACTAACAACCAAACGAGCAAGATGGGCCGAATGGCCTCCTCTCGTTTGTAAACTTTCTTATGTTCTTATGACTTATTTTTTATTATTTTAATTTAAATGAAATAAATCATGCAAACTGTAAACACAGAAATCTTATTATGTATGTGAGAAACCAGTTACCACCAGCTGCACCAGCAATAGACTGGCATTTACCAAAACGAAAACAGATGTATGATCGGAGTGTGTGAGCGGAGCGGAGCACGCCAATTTTATATGGAGCGGGGTAGTTGCTGGAGTGGAGCGCGGAGCGGACGTTTCCAGCCTGCTCTTTCTCAGCACTGAGAAGAACGGAGCACGCTTTTGTTTTTCTTAAATACATGTTCAGTTTGCACAAGTTTAAAACGTTACGCCCCAACACTGCTCTGTGAACACGGTGGATATTTTCTGCAGTCTAGATAGTTAGTACACTACAGGGTGGTCCGTCAGCCCCGTTGAGACTCACTCATATGTGTTCATGGGCTGCTTTGAGCTCCCTATGAGATATTCAGATACAAACAAGCCCAGTATGAAGATAATTTGATACGAATCACATGCAAAATACGTGAGTACACCGCACGAGACCACCGCACGAGACCACTGCATGAGACCACCGAACGAGACCACCGCACGAGACACCGACAAGACCACCGCACGAGACCACCGCACGAGAGACCGACAAGACCACCGCACGAGACCACCGCACGAGACCACCGCACGAGACCACCGCACGAGACACCGCACGAGACCACTGCACGAGACCACCGCACGAGACCACGAGACACCGACAAGACCACCGCACGAGACACCGACAAGACCACTGCACAAGACCACTGCATGAGACACCGCACGAGACCACTGCACGAGACCACCGCACAAACTGTTCATTGCAAGATGATATTTCATGACTATTTTAAGTATTTAAGTATTTTGTCAGTATGAATCAATAACAATGAGAAAGCGTCTTCGAATTGAATTAGATCACTTCTCTGAGCATTTTATATAGGCTTTTTTCTTTGCTGATCATTCATAGCTGTTTTTTTAATTTTGTATTTCTTTTACTTGGGTCAAGCTATGTGATTATAATAAAGGAAGATTAAAATACTAGTCCTTTCTGAATGCACATTACATCTTTTAAAGGAAGATTAAAATACTAGTCCTTTCTGAATGCACATTACATCTTTTAAAGGAAGATTAAAATACTAGTCCTTTCTGAATGCACATTACATCTTTTCATCAGCAATCGGCACCACTGGGGGGGAATGGCTATTTTTTCTTTAATACCATATTTTTTCTGTAGTGGGAAGCAGAGCGGGAATCGCAAGCATGCTCATGTTCTCTCTATGGTAGAAAAGCACATCCTCCATCAACGCAACGAAAACCCATAAATCCATATGCAAAAAAGATGAGCGAAACTTCACATGTAAATGATGTTTAATGAGTCTAAAAATGCAAACTTTAGAAACCTAACGAAAGAAGCTAAAGAAATGAATACGACAGATAATACATCACGGCAATAGGTCAGTGTTAAGGTCATGTGATTGCTCTGCCAGGAGACGTGGTACTAAAGGCATAATTTCGTAAATCTGATTTGTGAAAGCGTTCCACCTTCCTGCCGGAGAGGGTGTTCTGCTTGTTCGGTGGAACAGCCCGGTCTGATCCAGCAGCTCCGCACGGTGAACATGGTGGAACAGCCAGCCCAGCAGTCTGCTGGAACAGCCCGGTCTGCAGCAGCAGCTCCGCGCGGTGAACATGGTGGAACAGCCCGGTCTGCTCCAGCAGCAGCTCCGCACGGTGAACATGGTGGAACAGCCCGGTCTGCTCCAGCAGCAGCAGCTCCGCACGGTGAACATGGTGGAACAGCCCGGTCTGCTCCAGCAGCAGCTCCGCACGGTGAACATGGTGGAACAGCCCGGCAGCAGCTCCGCACGGTGAACATGGTGGAACAGCCCGGTCTGCTCCAGCAGCAGCTCCGCGCGGTGAACATGGTGGAACAGCCCGGTCTGCTGAACCAGCCCGGTCTGCAGCAGCAGCTCCGCGCGGTGAACATGGTGGAACAGCCCGGTCTGCTCCAGCAGCAGCAGCTCCGCGCGGTGAACATGGTGGAACAGCCCGGTCTGCTGCTCCAGCAGCAGCTGCTGAACATGGTGGAACAGCCCGGTCTGCTCCAGCAGCAGCTCCGCGCGGTGAACATGGTGGAACAGCCCGGTCTGCTCCAGCAGCAGCTCCGCACGGTGAACATGGTGGAACAGCCCGGTCTGCTCCAGCAGCAGCAGCTCCGCGCGGTGAACATGGTGGTGGAGCAGCCCGGTCTGCCCGGTCTGCTCCAGCAGCAGCTCCGCACGGTGAACATGGTGGAACAGCCCGGTCTGCTCCAGCAGCAGCAGCTCCGCACGGTGAACATGGTGGAACAGCCCGGTCTGCTCCAGCAGCAGCTCCGCGCGGTGAACATGGTGGAACAGCCCGGTCTGCTCCAGCAGCAGCTCCGCGCGGTGAACATGGTGGAACAGCCCGGTCTGCTCCAGCAGCAGCTCCGCGCGGTGAACATGGTGGAACAGCCCGGTCTGCTCCAGCAGCAGCAGCTCCGCGCGGTGAACATGGTGGAACAGCCCGGTCTGCTCCAGCAGCAGCTCCGCGCGGTGAACATGGTGGAACAGCCCGGTCTGCTCCAGCAGCAGCTCCGCACGGTGAACATGGTGGAACAGCCCGGTCTGCTCCAGCAGCAGCTCCGCGCGGTGAACATGGTGGAACAGCCCGGTCTGCTCAGCAGCAGCAGCTCCGCGCGGTGAACATGGTGGAACAGCCCGGTCTGCTCCAGCAGCAGCTCCGCGCGGTGAACATGGTGGAACAGCCCGGTCTGCTCCAGCAGCAGCTCCGCACGGTGAACATGGTGGAACAGCCCGGTCTGCTCCAGCAGCAGCAGCTCCGCGCGGTGAACATGGTGGAACAGCCCGGTCTGCTCCAGCAGCAGCTCCGCGCGGTGAACATGGTGGAACAGCCCGGTCTGCTCCAGCAGCAGCAGCTCCGCGCGGTGAACATGGTGGAACAGCCCGGTCTGCTCCAGCAGCAGCTCCGCACGGTGAACATGGTGGAACAGCCCGGTCTGCAGCTCCGCGCGGTGAACATGGTGGAACAGCCCGGTCTGCTCCAGCAGCAGCAGCTCCGCGCGGTGAACATGGTGGAACAGCCCGGTCTGCTCCAGCAGCAGCAGCTCCGCACGGTGAACATGGTGGAACAGCCCGGTCTGCTCCAGCAGCAGCAGCTCCGCGCGGTGAACATGGTGGAACAGCCCGGTCTGCTCCAGCAGCAGCAGCTCCGCGCGGTGAACATGGTGGAACAGCCCGGTCTGCTCCAGCAGCAGCTCCGCGCGGTGAACATGGTGGAACAGCCCGGTCTGCTCCAGCAGCAGCTCCGCGCGGTGAACATGGTGGAACAGCCCGGTCTGCTCCAGCAGCAGCTCCGCGCGGTGAACATGGTGGAACAGCCCGGTCTGCTCCAGCAGCAGCTCCGCGCGGTGAACATGGTGGAACAGCCCGGTCTGCTCCAGCAGCAGCTCCGCACGGTGAACATGGTGGAACAGCCCGGTCTGCTCCAGCAGCAGCTCCGCACGGTGAACATGGTGGAACAGCCCGGTCTGCTCCAGCAGCAGCTCCGCACGGTGAACATGGTGGAACAGCCCGGTCTGCTCCAGCAGCAGCTCCGCGCGGTGAACATGGTGGAACAGCCCGGTCTGCTCCAGCAGCAGCTCCGCACGGTGAACATGGTGGAACAGCCCGGTCTGCTCCAGCAGCAGCTCCGCACGGTGAACATGGTGGAACAGCCCGGTCTGCTCCAGCAGCAGCTCCGCACGGTGAACATGGTGGAACAGCCCGGTCTGCTCCAGCAGCAGCTCCGCACGGTGAACATGGTGGAACAGCCCGGTCTGCTCCAGGATTGATAGACAGAGCGATATCGCAAAAGTCTGACTATATGGAAAACTACGAAGTGGTGTGTAATTCAATATATTAACGTAGCATTATTCAGCAGGCTTCATAGGACTCTATGAAGCAAGATTATTTAATTATTTAGGGAGATGCAAAAACTTTTGACGATAGCTTTACTGCTAATTCACTGTAATCTAATAGATCAATTACTGTAGATGCGATACAGCATCGATTTACAATGGTCTGTACTGTACAGTGACATTTTCTAGATATTTGACTCATGATATTAATGTTACAGTTTATTACATATGATATAACTACTGCTTGGAACTTTGTCTGAAAAGAAATCATCACTATGCACAAACAGCACCCCCAAATCACTGTCAGCCATTCGTTAACAAATTAGACTGATGCCTATAATTAATAGGTTTTGTGACTAATTTGAAGCTATCAATAGGTTACAATATTAACTAAATCGAGTTATTAATCAAATTGATTAATCTCTTTAAATAATCTATTTATTAAAATGTTTGGCTAGTATAGTGTCTTGTTTACAGTCATCTTAAAACAGCATTAAAATACATTTTGTTGGAAAATAGCAAGCTGCTGAGAGGTTCAGGTTTTGCTGCAGATGGATTTGTTTTCAAAAGGTTTTCTTTCGGGTGTGCTGCGCCGGCCCTGCTCAACAGGAATACTGTAGAAGATTGTTATTTACCTTCCCTCTGAAGGGTTCCCATCCCATACTGGACACACAGCTCCAGCAACTGGAAGCACACCTGTTGATAATAGTCAGAAGTCTTGTGTTGCCAGGCTGTGTTAGCTTCTCGCTTGCGTTTATAGAAGACAGCCTGCGGCACAGCAGCGACCCAGATCATGGTCTCTACATCAATGCTAATAAAATCCTTCCCATCATACTCGTGAGACGAATATACCCGCCTGGTCCCGTCATCATCCAGCTCACAGCCACCTGTGTTATGGTAAGTGTGAACTGGAGTAGAAACACAAAGACACAAAAACAAGAAGTTAGCGCTGGCATTCCAGAGAACACTGAAGAGCCCTGCTACTCAATAAGCAGCCCCAAGGACCCAATGTGCAATGAGAATACCTTGCGAGTGCCCCCACACTGACCCACGAGCATTACACTCAGGTAGTATTGATTACTAACCCTAACCCTAACCTTGTGAGTGCCCCCACACTGACCCACGAGCATTACACTCAGGCAGAGCGTATTGATTCGACACTGCACAGCGCAGAGCGATTCATTCAGAATGGAGCCGTCGACACTGCCCAGCGCAGAGCGATTCATTCAGAATGGAGCCGTCGACACTGCCCAGCGCAGAGCGATTCATTCAGAATGGAGCCGTCGACACCAGCGCAGAGCATTCACAGAATGGAGCCGTCGACACTGCACAGCGCAGAGCGATTCATTCAGAATGGATCGACACTGCACAGCGCAGAGCATTACCAGACTCCTTATATCATTATTAATCGACACTGCCCAGCGCAGAGCGATTCATTCAGAATGGATTCATTCAGAATGGAGCCGTCGACACTGCGATTCATTCAGCGCAGAGCGATTCATTCAGAATGGAGCCGTCGACACTGCCCAGCGCAGAGCGATTCATTCAGAATGGAGCCGTCGACACTGCCCAGCGCAGAGCGATTCATTCAGAATGGAGCCGTCGACACTGCACAGCGCAGAGCGATTCATTCAGAATGGAGCCGTCGACACTGCCCAGCGCAGAGCGATTCATTCAGAATGGAGCCGTCGACACTGCCCAGCGCAGAGCGATTCATTCAGAATGGAGCCGTCGACACTGCACAGCGCAGAGCGATTCATTCAGAATGGAGCCGTCGACACTGCCCAGCGCAGAGCGATTCATTCAGAATGGAGCCGTCGACACTGCACAGCGCAGAGCGATTCATTCAGAATGGAGCCGTCGACACTGCCCAGCGCAGAGCGATTCATTCAGAATGGAGCCGTCGACACTGCCCAGCGCAGAGCGATTCATTCAGAATGGAGCCGTCGACACTGCACAGTGCAGAGTGATTTAAAACACCACCTCAAAATAGTGAAACAACTTCATATTGAATATTGATTTACACAACTATGCATTTTATGTCATGTAGACTGGTTTCCCTCTAAACTGTTTCATGCAGAATTCCATGACAATACTGTGTCTCTAACAGTGCTGATGGAAGAAGCCTTGTGTCTGTACTCACCCCCAGTGTGGTTAAAGTGCTGGACTATATTTCTCAAACTCCATTTTCTGACTTCACGACCATAGAGAATATAGTCAGTATGTATTTTCAAGAACTCCTCGCCCTTAGTCTTATTTGACCAGTGTGTTCGGAGGACAGGTTTTTCCATGGTGCTGTCATAGTATGAGATCTGCACATCATCCAGATACCCCACATACATATACTCTGGGAATTCTGTCCCTTCTGAGGTCGCTATTTGAAAAAAATGCAGTGAATGGGTTCCTGGAAGAGGAATACAAATGAGAATTAGTGACACGTTTCAATAAACTCATAGTAAAACACACACGCAAGCTGAGACCGGGTACTCCCCGCCCCTGTGCACATTTTGTATTGATATTATTTATTATGTGTTGAGGACTGGACAGTTGAGCAGTTCTGGCAAATGTATTTCACTGTATGTTTGGTGGAGTTTGTGTTCTTTATTATCATATTAACTGAACTATCGTATACAATTACAGTGAATTCCCATTAGTAGGACTGTTTTTCATCTACTAAGCCAGGATTTAAAATAACGTTATTGTATGAAGTAACATTGACTGCCAATAAAGCTGTGCTGTCCACGAGAGACCACCCAGCCCTTCGGCAGTTTCTTAGAGTTGGTGGAGCTACTCCTAGATCTGCTGGCAGCTCTATTCTTTACATTGTCTACAGCACATGGAATGTGCATTAAAAACGATAAAGTCAAAGGTTAATGAATCAAACAGCACTATTCTGGGCTGGGGGGGGGGGGGGGGGGGGGGGGGGTCTCATTCATATAAGAACTTGTATATGATTATGTCACAGAATCTTAACATGCAGAATTAAGGGTTTTGTTGCTGATCCAATGGTAATGAAACGTAATGTAGCAGAGTGAAGCTAGGCTGACTGACACACGTGACCTCAAGAAGATGGCGCATACAGTAGGTATAGAGTGCAGTTCTGGCAGCCATCTTAGGGAGGTCGGCTAAACAGGTGTACCGAGTTTCCTGCTAGTTAAGACCGAGGTCTCAGCAGCAGTTATAGCGAGGAGTGATTGGCTGCAGATGATTAACGGGGCGGGGCTTGGTACATATAAGGGAATTAGAACATAAGAACATAAGAACATAAGAACATAAGAAGAACATAAGAAAGTTTACAAACGAGAGGAGGCCATTCGGCCCATCTTGCTCGTTTGGTTGTTAGTAGCTTATTGATCCCAAAATCTCATCAAGCAGCTTCTTGAAGGATCCCAGGGTGTCAGCTTCAACAACATTACTGGGGAGTTGATTCCAGACCCTCACAATTCTCTGTGTAAAAAAGTGTCTCCTATTTTCTGTTCTGAATGCCCCTTTTTCTAAACTCCATTTCTGACCCCTGGTCCTTGTTTCTTTTTTCAGGCTGAAAAAGTCCCTTGGGTCGACACTATCAATACCTTTTAGAATTTTGAATGCTTGAATTAGGTCGCCACGTAGTCTTCTTTGTTCAAGACTGAACAGATTCAATTTTTTTAGCCTGTCTGCATATGACATGCCTTTTAAGCCCGGAATAATTCTGGTCGCTCTTCTTTGCACTCTTTCTAGAGCAGCAATATCTTTTTTATAGCGAGGTGACCAGAACTGAACACAATATTCAAGATGAGGTCTTACTAGTGCATTGTACAGTTTTAACATTACTTCCCTTGATTTAAATTCAACACTTTTCACAATGTATCCGAGCATCTTGTTAGCCTTTTTTATAGCTTCCCCACATTGTCTAGATGAAGACATTTCTGAGTCAACAAAAACTCCTAGGTCTTTTTCATAGATTCCTTCTCCAATTTCAATATCTCCCATATGATATTTATAATGTACATTTTTATTTCCTGCGTGCAGTACCTTACACTTTTCTCTATTAAATGTCATTTGCCATGTGTCTGCCCAGTTCTGAATCTTGTCTAGATCATTTTGAATGACCTTTGCTGCTGCAACAGTGTTTGCCACTCCTCCTACTTTTGTGTCGTCTGCAAATTTAACAAGTTTGCTTACTATACCAGAATCTAAATCATTAATGTAGATTAGGAATAGCAGAGGACCTAATACTGATCCCTGTGGTACACCGCTGGTTACCACACTCCATTCTGAGGTTTTTCCTCTAATCAGTACTTTCTGTTTTCTACATGTTAACCACTCCCTAATCCATGTACATGTGTTTCCTTGAATCCCAACTGCGTTCAGTTTGAGAATTAATCTTTTGTGCGGGACTTTGTCAAAAGCTTTCTGGAAATCTAAATAAACCATGTCATATGCTTTGCAATTATCCATTATGGATGTTGCATCCTCAAAAAAATCAAGCAAGTTAGCTAGGCACGATCTCCCTTTCCTAAAACCATGTTGACTGTCTCCCAGTACCCTGTTACCATATAGGTAATTTTCCATTTTGGATCTTATTATAGTTTCCATAAGTTTGCATATAATAGAAGTCAGGCTTACTGGTCTGTAGTTACCTGGTTCAGTTTTGTTTCCCTTTTTGTGGATCGGTATTACGTTTGCAATTGTGAAGCTGAGCCTGGGGGTTCAGTCGGGGGAGTTTGGTGCGCGAGTCAGACAGGACCAAACGTAAACACCCCCTCAATATCTTACAGTTTGGCGATTGCCTTCCCAGGAATATGGAGCGCCAAAACTATACAGCCGTTAGTTTGTCAATTTGTGAATGGGTCAATTTGTCCAGCAATTTGTCCATAAATTTGTCAATTCATACAGTAATTCATGAACATATTTGTTAATTCATCTAATTATTAATTAATTAATTTGTCAATTCATTAATATGAAAGGCTGTACGGACCTGCAAATTTCCAATCAACCAGACAAACTTCCAGCTGTCAATCTCGCACTGTGACAAGACCACTGCAACCTTTCTAGCCAATGGGAGCACACACTAATATTTTAATCAATGAAAATCCAGCCTCACTTAAAACTGCTTCAGCCAATAATATTTAGCCAGAGTTCCAGCCAGAGTTCAAAGACAATACAGACCCCTGTATATAAAACACTGTCGTCAGTCAATACAGACCCCTGTATATAAAACACTGTCGTCAGTCAATACAGACCCCTGTATATAAAACACTGTCGTCAAAGACAATACAGACCCCTGTATATAAAACACTGTCATCAAAGTCAATACAGACCCCTGTATATAAAACACTGTCGTCAGTCAATACAGACCCCTGTATATAAAACACTGTCGTCAGTCAATACAGACCCCTGTATATAAAACACTGTCGTCAGTCAATACAGACCCCTGTATATAAAACACTGTCGTCAGTCAATACAGACCCCTGTATATAAAGCACTGTCATCAAAGACAATACAGACTCCTGTATATAAAGCACTGTCATCAAAGTCAATACAGACCCCTGTATATAAAACACTGTCGTCAGTGAATACAGACCCCTGTATATAAAACACTGTCATCAAAGACAATACAGACCCCTGTATATAAAACACTGTCGTCAGTCAATACAGACCCCTGTATATAAAAGGGTTACACTGTGCTTTATTCATGTAAATACCTTCATCAGTATTGTACCAGTTTCAGATATTGAATTGTATTCAATGTTTTAAAAAGTCATGCTTTAAATAGGAATGCTGCTACTGCAATGTTTTTACAAAATCCCCTAAGGCATGGCATGAAGTTAAACACGTATCTGATTCTGTTTGTTTTATCTCTTCCAGATCGGGAAGTGTTCTGATGACAGTTGCTGCACCCAGCACACCTGCAAGTGAAAAGCTGCAGTGGCTGCCTGATCCACAGCTGAAAGAGACAGAAATCTACAATACCCAGAGCAACGTGCAGACCGCATCAGAGAGAAGAACTGACACCTACAATACCCAGAGCAACGTGCAGACCGCACCAGAGAGAAGAACTGACACCTACAATACCCAGAGCAACGTGCAGACCGCACCAGAGAGAAGCACTGACGTCTACAATACCCAGAGCAACGTGCAGACCGCACCAGAGAGAAGCACTGACACCTACAATACCCAGAGCAACGTGCAGACCGCACCAGAGAGAAGAACTGACACCTACAATACCCAGAGCAACGTGCAGACCGCACCAGAGAGAAGCACTGACGTCTACAATACCCAGAGCAACGTGCAGACCGCACCAGAGAGAAGCACTGACGTCTACAATACCCAGAGCAACGTGCAGACCGCACCAGAGAGAAGCACTGACGTCTACAATACCCAGAGCAACGTGCAGACCGCACCAGAGAGAAGCACTGACGTCTACAATACCCAGAGCAACGTGCAGACCGCACCAGAGAGAAGCACTGACGTCTACAATACCCAGAGCAACGTGCAGACCGCACCAGAGAGAAGAACTGACGTCTACAATACCCAGAGCAACGTGCAGACCGCACCAGAGAGAAGAACTGACGTCTACAATACCCAGAGCAACGTGCAGACCGCACCAGAGAGAAGAACTGACGTCTACAATACCCAGAGCAACGTGCAGACCGCACCAGAGAGAAGAACTGACGTCTACAATACCCAGAGCAACGTGCAGACTGCACCAGAGATAAGCACTGACATCGACAATACCCAGAGCAACGTGCAGACCGCACCAGAGAGAAGCACTGACATCTACAATACCCAGAGCAACGTGCAGACCGCACCAGAGAGAAGAACTGACACCTACAATACCCAGAGCAACGTGCAGACTGCTTAATTTCTTACTTTAACTTGTTATATATTGCAACGGCTTGCTGTAAATTAAAGGCACACACACATGGAAACTAAAAGAAACTGTTACTGCACTTTGACTTCATGCTTTCTCGTGACGTTCCTTCTTCATTTGGAATTTGCTTCTCTGCCTGCGTATATTTAAGTACATATTGCAACAAATGTGTTGCTAGTGGGGTGATTTTGTCACTATTTTTGGATCTTCACACTGTATTCTTGTGGAAAAGAACACTGGACCACAGATATTTAGTAAAACAGGGCAGTGCCTGTATATTTATTCAATTGCTCAGTTTTGACCTATAACCGGTAACAAAACACACACTAGTATTCAATACCCTTCTTTACGGTTCCCTACAGGTCTCCTCTCAGGCCTTCGCCTGAACACAAACAGCTCACACACAGACAGACAGGCAGGCAGCCCACACACAGACTGCCAGCCCGCACACAGGCAGCCAGCACACAGACCGCCAGCCCGCACACAGGCCGCCAGCCCGCACACAGGCCGCCAGCCCGCACACAGGCAGCCAGCCCGCAGCCCGCAGGCAGCCAGCCAGCCAGCACGCAGCCACCGCCAGCCCGCACACAGGCCGCCAGCCCGCACACAGGCAGCCCGCCCTCCAGCCCGCACACAGGCCGCCAGCCCGCACACAGGCCGCCAGCACACAGGCCGCCAGCCCGCACACAGGCCGCCAGCCCGCACACAGGCCGCCAGCCCGCACACAGGCCGCCAGCCCGCACACAGGCCGCCAGCCCGCACACAGACCGCCAGCCAGCCCGCACGCAGCCAGCCCGCACACAGCCAGCCAGCCCGCACACAGCCAGCCAGCCAGCCCGCACGCCGCCAGCCCGCCAGCCAGCCAGCCCGCACGCAGCCAGCCAGCCAGCCCGCACGCCAGCCAGCCAGCCCGCACGCAGCCAGCCAGCCCGCACGCCAGCCAGCCCGCACGCAGCACCAGCCAGCCAGCCCGCACGCAGCCAGCCCGCCAGCCAGCCAGCCCGCACGCAGCCAGCCAGCCAGCCCCCGCACGCACAGCCAGCCAGCCCGCACGCAGACCGCCAGCCAGCCCGCACGCAGCCCGCCAGCCAGCCCGCACGCAGCCCGCCAGCCAGCCCGCACGCACAGCCAGCCAGCCAGCCCGCACGCAGCCAGCCAGCCAGCCCGCACGCAGCCAGCCAGCCAGCCCGCACGCAGCCAGCCAGCCAGCCCGCACGCAGCCAGCCAGCCAGCCCGCACGCAGCCAGCCAGCCCGCACAGCAGCCCACACCCGCCAGCCCGCACACAGTGCCCGTGCTCGTTATACACCCGGCAAGTGTGTTATCCCCACTGCTCCAACACCTAGCACAGTGCCTGCTGGGAAATGTAGTCTCGACTTCCCTATCTGTCGGTTAGGACTGCCTTTTACCCCTTTGATCTCCGGTACACTGGATGGACGCTGCGCTGTATTCTTCTATATCAGTTACAATGAAGCAATGAGATCCAGGGCTGGGAGCCAGACAGAGCAGAGGAGGATAAAGCAATGAGATCCAGGGCTGGGAATCAGAGCAGAGGAGGATAAAGCAATGAGATCCAGGGCCAATCAGCACAGAGGATAAAGCAGAGGATCCAGGGCTGGCACACAGAGCAGAGGAGGATAAAGCAATGAGATCCAGGGCTGGGAATCAGAGCAGAGGAGGATAAAGCAATGAGATCCAGGGCTGGGAATCAGAGCAGAGGATCCAGGGCTGGCAATCAGAGCAGAGATAAAGCAATGAGATCCAGGGCTGGGAATCAGAGCAGAGGAGATAAAGCAATGACAGATCCAGGGCTGGGAATCAGAGCAGAGGAGGATAAAGCAATGAGATCCAGGGCTGGGAATCAGAGCAGAGGAGGATAAAGCAATGAGATCCAGGGCTGGGAATCAGAGCAGAGGAGGATAAAGCAATGACAGATCCAGGGCTGGGCAATCAGAGCAGAGGAGGATAAAGCAATGAGATCCAGGGCTGGCAATCAGAGCAGAGGAGGATAAAGCAATGAGATCCAGGGCTGGGAATCAGAGCAGAGGAGGATAAAGCAATGAGATCCAGGGCTGGCAATCAGAGCAGAGGAGGATAAAGCAATGACAGATCCAGGGCTGGCAATCAGAGCAGAGGAGGATAAAGCAATGAGATCCAGGGCTGGGAATCAGAGCAGAGGAAATAAAGCAATGAGATCCAGGGCTGGGAATCAGAGCAGAGGAGTATAAAGCAATGAGATCCAGGGCTGGGAATCAGAACAGAGGAGGAGATCCAGGGCTGGCAATCAGAGCAGAGGAGGATAAAGCAATGAGATCCAGGGCTGGCAATCAGAGCAGAGGAGTATAAAGCAATGATCCAGATCCAGGGCTGGGAATCAGAGCAGAGGAGTATAAAGCAATGAGATCCAGGGCTGGATAAAGAATCAGATCCAGGGCTGGCAATCAGAGCAGAGGAGGATAAAGCAATGAGATCCAGGCTGGGAATCAAGAACAAGCAATGATAAAGCAATGAGATCCAGGGCTGGGAATCAGAGCAGAGGAGGATAAAGCAATGAGATCCAGGGCTGGGAATCAGAGCAGAGGAGGATAAAGCAATGAGATCCAGGGCTGGGAATCAGAGCAGAGGAGGATAAAGCAATGAGATCCACAATCCAGGATAAAGCAATGAGATCCAGGGCTGGGAATCAGAGCAGAGGAGGATAAAGCAATGAGATCCAGGGCTGGGAATCAGAGCAGAGGAGGATAAAGCAATGACAGATCCAGGGCTGGGAATCAGAGCAGAGGAGGATAAAGCAATGAGATCCAGGGCTGGGAATCAGAGCAGAGGAGGATAAAGCAATGAGATCCAGGGCTGGGAATCAGAGCAGAGGAGGATAAAGCAATGACAGATCCAGGGCTGGCAATCAGAACAGAGGAGGATAAAGCAATGAGATCCAGGGCTGGGAATCAGAGCAGAGGAGGATAAAGCAATGACAGATCCAGGGCTGGGAATCAGAGCAGAGGAGGATAAAGCAATGACAGATCCAGGGCTGGGAATCAGAGCAGAGGAGGATAAAGCAATGAGATCCAGGGCTGGGAATCAGAGCAGAGGAGGATAAAGCAATGAGATCCAGGGCTGGGAATCAGAGCAGAGGAGGATAAAGCAATGAGATCCAGGGCTGGGAATCAGAGCAGAGGAGGATAAAGCAATGAGATCCAGGGCTGGCAATCAGAGCAGAGGTGGATAAAGCAATGAGATCCAGGGCTGGCAATCAGAGCAGAGGAGGATAAAGCAATGATCCAGATCCAGGGCTGGCAATCAGAGCAGAGGAGGATAAAGCAATGACAGATCCAGGGCTGGGAATCAGAGCAGAGGAGGATAAAGCAATGAGATCCAGGGCTGGGAATCAGAGCAGAGGAGGATAAAGCAATGAGATCCAGGGCTGGCAATCAGAGCAGAGGAGGATAAAGCAATGAGATCCAGGGCTGGGAATCAGAGCAGAGGAGGATAAAGCAATGAGATCCAGGGCTGGGAATCAGAGCAGAGGAGGATAAAGCAATGAGATCCAGGGCTGGCAATCAGAGCAGAGGAGGATAAAGCAATGAGATCCAGGGCTGGGAATCAGAGCAGAGGAGGATAAAGCAATGAGATCCAGGGCTGGGAATCAGAGCAGAGGAGGATAAAGCAATGAGATCCAGGGCTGGGAATCAGAGCAGAGGAGGATAAAGCAATGAGATCCAGGGCTGGCAATCAGAGCAGAGGAGGATAAAGCAATGAGATCCAGGGCTGGGAATCAGAGCAGAGGAGGATAAAGCAATGAGATCCAGGGCTGGGAATCAGAGCAGAGGAGGATAAAGCAATGAGATCCAGGGCTGGGAATCAGAGCAGAGGAGGATAAAGCAATGAGATCCAGGGCTGGGAATCAGAGCAGAGGAGGATAAAGCAATGAGATCCAGGGCTGGCAATCAGAGCAGATAAAGCAGATCCAGGGCTGGGAATCAGAGCAGAGGAGGATAAAGCAATGAGATCCAGGGCTGGGAATCAGAGCAGAGGAGGATAAAGCAATGAGATCCAGGGCTGGGAATCAGAGCAGAGGAGGATAAAGCAATGAGATCCAGGGCTGGCAATCAGAGCAGAGGAGGATAAAGCAATGAGATCCAGGGCTGGGAATCAGAGCAGAGGAGGATAAAGCAATGAGATCCAGGGCTCAGAGCAGAGGAGGATAAAGGCAATCAGAACAGAGGAGGATAAAGCAATGAGATCCAGGGCTGGCAATCAGAGCAGAGGAGGATAAAGCAATGAGATCCAGGGCTGGCAATCAGAGCAGAGGAGGATAAAGCAATGAGATCCAGGGCTGGCAATCAGAGCAGAGGAGGAGGATAAAGCAATGACAGATCCAGGGCTGGCAATCAGAGCAGAGGAGGATAAAGCAATGAGATCCAGGGCTGGGAATCAGAGCAGAGGAGGATAAAGCAATGAGATCCAGGGCTGGCAATCAGAGCAGAGGAGGATAAAGCAATGAGATCCAGGGCTGGCAATCAGAGCAGAGGAGGATAAAGCAATGAGATCCAGGGCTGGCAATCAGAGCAGAGGAGGATAAAGCAATGAGATCCAGGGCTGGGAATCAGAGCAGAGGAGGATAAAGCAATGAGATCCAGGGCTGGCAATCAGAGCAGAGGAATAAAGCAATGAGATCCAGAATCAGAGCAGAGGAGGATAAAGCAATGAGATCCAGGGCTGGCAATCAGAGCAGAGGTGGATAAAGCAATGAGATCCAGGGCTGGGAATCAGAGCAGAGGAGGATAAAGCAATGACAGATCCAGGGCTGGCAATCAGAGCAGAGGAGGATAAAGCAATGAGATCCAGGGCTGGGAATCAGAGCAGAGGTGGATAAAGCAATGACAGATCCAGGGCTGGCAATCAGAGCAGAGGAGGATAAAGCAATGAGATCCAGGGCTGGCAATCAGAACAGAGGAGGATAAAGCAATGAGATCCAGGGCTGGCAATCAGAGCAGAGGAGGATAAAGCAATGAGATCCAGGGCTGGCAATCAGAGCAGAGGAGGATAAAGCAATGAGATCCAGGGCTGGCAATCAGAGCAGAGGAGGATAAAGCAATGAGATCCAGGGCTGGCAATCAGAGCAGAGGAGGATAAAGCAATGAGATCCAGGGCTGGCAATCAGAGCAGAGGTGGATAAAGCAATGAGATCCAGGGCTGGCAATCAGAGCAGAGGTGGATAAAGCAATGAGATCCAGGGCTGGCAATCAGAGCAGAGGAGGATAAAGCAATGAGATCCAGGGCTGGCAATCAGAGCAGAGGAGGATAAAGCAATGAGATCCAGGGCTGGCAATCAGAGCAGAGGTGGATAAAGCAATGAGATCCAGGGCTGGCAATCAGAGCAGAGGTGGTACCTAATGTTACGTTGGGTAAGGTAATCCACGATTAGTGCTAATGAGGTCTGTGCAACCAGCTGAGAACAGAAGTAGAGAGATGAAATTTGAAATGGGCATTCTCATTAAGCTCAGGATGTTATTGGACTATGAATAATCATATTAATAAAACACATTCTTCGATTAATTTTCTGTTGCCATTGTCCACATTCTTCTACGAGCTAAGAAAGCACATCCCCTAAACCTTTGCTTCAAGAGCACCCAACAATCGTGCAACTGACTATGAGTTACACAGGAGTAAAACCTGTTTCACCTGCGAGATTGAATACCCCTGCCCTAAACCTTTGCTTCAAGAGCACCCAACAATCATGCAACTGACTATGAGTTACACAGGAGTAAAACCTGTTTCACCTGCGAGATTGAATACCCCTGCCCTAAACCTTTGCTTCAAGAGCACCCAACAATCGTGCAACTGACTATGAGTTACACAGGAGTAAAACCCGTTTCACCTGCGAGATTGAATACCCCTGCCCTAAACCTTTGCTTCAAGAGCACCCAACAATCGTGCAACTGACTATGAGTTACACAGGAGTAAAACCTGTTTCACCTGCGAGATTGAATACCCCTGCCCTAAACCTTTGCTTCAAGAGCACCCAACAATCATGCAACTGACTATGAGTTACACAGGAGTAAAACCTGTTTCACCTGCGAGATTGAATACCCCTGCCCTAAACCTTTGCTTCAAGAGCACCCAACAATCGTGCAACTGACTATGAGTTACACAGGAGTAAAACCTGTTTCACCTGCGAGATTAAGGGGTTTCACAAATGTCTGCCCTAAAGAGATTTTAAATGTGGCACTGAATTTGTTTTTAGCTCATGTCATTTTCAGTGAGTAAATGTTTGGTTTCAGCGATTGAAGTACGTGTCTATTGCTGATCGGGTAACTGCCTCTTGATTGTGAAGTAATCGGTATAGTAAATTCGTGATCGGCCAAACACAACTACCGTGTAATTAACATTAGGGGTGTGGGTTTCAATCATTGTGAGAATCATCCGTTATTTTACTGTTACAGAAGCAGGAACATACGTCAGTTTGTCAGATATTTGTAGTGCAAATGTGACTTGTTAGCAGCAGGAAGACAGCTCTGCAGAACGGCGTCGTGCCTGTTTCAGTAACCTTGTTACAGCAAACTAACTTGTGTCAGCTGCAACAAAGCCGCCAGTCCCCCCAAAACTCTCGCAAATTCTCCTTTAGTACGCTGGTATTTAAACCTGCATTATGACTCAATGGATAAGGCTCGTACACCTCAATTCAGTCAGTGTACCGACAAGCAACACATGAAGAAATAAAAAAGCGAAAGTGACCACAGTACGTGCACAGTAACTGAAATCCAGATAGATATTCGCCCAGTTCACTGCGGATTCCAGTTTCACTGCACTTCACAACCTCCACTCACATTTTATTCTCTTTCCAGACTTTTGCATTTGTCTGTTTAGCTCGTTTGGTATCGTTGTTGTTTTGTTATTAGGTCTACACGCACACACAGTAAAATAACAGACTCGTCAGAAGGACTGCCTGCTAACATTCCCACAAAATAAGATTTAGCTTCAGGGTCACGACTACCAGCTTCAAACTGTTTGTTTTTCTTAAAGCGAGCACATCCTGCGAGGAAGCCCCTGGTATTTTGCTGTATATTTATTGAAGACAGTAAATATTTCTCGTGTAAAAACTGACCTGCGGCAGCTGCATGAACCCAGCAGAGAATCCCGAGCACAGCCACCCGGGTCATCTCCGATAGTCTCCACAGAGCAGGGTATTCAACACCACACTCGCTTATAAAGGACATTTTTGCGACATGGACACTTTCAACAGAAACTGAAACCAGGCACTGAACACGCCGCTTATCAGAAACTCTCTCAGTCTGGAATTCCGTGATTGGCTACGAGAACCGCGGTTCAGCCAATAGGAAGCGAGCATCAGAAGGCTCTGGGTGAACAGACTGTGGTTGGGAAGAAAGCAGACCATAAGAACATGAGAAAGTTTACAAACGAGAGGCGGTCATTCGGCCCATCTTGCTCGTTTGATCCCAGAATCTCATCAAGCAGTGTAATGTTCAACAACATTACTGGGGAGTTGGTTCCAGATCCTTCTATTTTCTGTTCTGAATGCCCCTTTATCGAATCTTCATTTGTGACCCCTGGTCCTTGTTTCTTTTTTCAGGTCGAAAAACTCCCTTGTGTCGACATTGTCAATACCTTTTATAATTTTGAATGCTTGAATTAGGTCGCTGCATCATCTTCTTTGTTCAAGACTGAATAGATTCAGTTCTTTTAGACTGTCTGCATATGACATGCCTTTTAAACCCAGAATAATTCTGGTCGCTCTTCTTTGCACTCTTTCTAGAGCAGCAATATCTTTTTTGTAACGAGGTGACGAGAACTGAACACAGTATTCAAAATGAGGTCTTACTAATGCATTGTACAGTTTTAACATTACTTCCCTTGATTTAAATTCAACACTTTTCACAATATATCTGAGCATCTTGTTGGCCTTTTTATAGCTTCCCCACACTGTCTAGATGAAGACATTTCTGAGTCAACATAAACTCCTAGGTCTTTTTCATAGATTCCTTCTCCAATTTCAGTATCTCCCATATGATATTTATAATGTACATTTTTATTTCCTGCGTGCAGTACCTTACACTTTTCTCTATTAAATGTCATTTGCCATGTGTCTGCCCGGTTCTGAATCTTGTCTAGATCATTTTGAATGACCTTTGCTGCTGCAACAGTGTTTGCCACTCCTCCTATTTTTGTGTCGTCTGCAAATTTAACAAGTTTGCTTACTATACCAGAATCTAAATCATTTTAAAACTGGATAGGAACTGGTCGACATGTGGGGCATGTTGTCCGTATCCTCCTTTGTAAAAACTTGTGAAAAGTAATCATTTAATATATTTGCTATTTTTTTCTTCATCTATGACTTTGCCATTTGTATCTCTTAAACATTTAATCTCCTCTTTGAATGTTCTCTTGCTGTTGTAATATTGGAAAAACATTTTGGAATTGGTTTTAGCCCCCTTAGCAATGTTTATTTCTATTTCTCTCTTGGCCTTTCTAACTTCCTTTTTGACTTGCGTTTGCAGTTCCGTGTACTCTTTCTGTGTGCTTCGTTTTTGGTCCCTTTTTAAATGCTCTGTAAAGTGCCTTTTTTCACTGAATATTTTTTTTTATTGATCTATTAAACCATTTTGGCAATAATTGTTTTGCGTCTCTAATACTACATTTTTGAAGAACAGCCATCCTTTTTCTGTGGGTGTTTTCTCTATTTTACTCCAATCTACTTCTGTTAGTCTCTGTTTCATACCTTCATAATTTGCTTTTCTAAAATTGTAAACCTTAGCTTTAGTCTTTACTTTTGGGGTTTTAAAAAGCACTTCAAATGAGCCCATCTTGTGGTCTGAGTTTGCCAGTGGTTCTCTGACCTCTGTTTTAGTTAGTCTGTCTTCGTTATTTGAAAATACTAAATGAAGGCATGCCTCCCCTCTAGTCTGTGCCTTGACAAATTGTGTTAGGAAGCAGTCATTTGTCATTTCCACCATTTCAATTTCATCCTTCGTGCTCCCCACCGGGTTTTCCCAGCAGTGGCGTTTCTATACGGTGTGCAACGTCAACAAATTAAGAGAGTATTTTGTTTTCTAACATTTGAAACACAAACACCCAAGCTGTCGAATGAAATGTTAGTCTGTTTACAATGACCAACGAACAAGGGTCTCATTTCGGGACCTCATGGCCACTTTTGCAGGATGCTGCTGGGGTAAACTAACAAAACTCTTCTAAAATCCCATTGTGTTTTCATTACACAACAAAATAAAGACACACAAGACGGAATCACCGCTAGCTGTTTTACTAAATGCTACCTATGCAAACCCACTACAGCAGGACTTCTCAAACTCAGTCCTGGGGACCCCCTGTGCTGCTGGTTTTCATTCCAACCGTGCTCTCAATTACTTAACTAGACCCTTAATTGAACTGCTAATTTGCTTAATTAGACCTTTTTACTTGTTTTCAGCTCTTGAACAGTTGCATATTTCAAGGTAGCTGTAACATTTGGTAAATAACTTGAACTGCAACTTATGCGCAGCACAGTTTCACAGTGCAAACCCCTTTAAACACTACTTTAAACAGACAGAAAACAATATAGAAAAAGCTGACAACATTTTACTGCAAATTGTTTTATAAAATTGCACTCAGCTGAAAGCTAGCTGGCATCATGAAGGCATTACTCGCATTACAGTTTTCAGACAGAGCGGTGAAAATGACCTTTAAATAAAAGGTTTTATTAAGTGTGAATAAACGTGGATGAATGAATGATATCACTGTATCGTTCATTATATTATATTATATATAGTTCATTACATCGGTACAAATAATAGAGTGGTTGATTAAACCACTGGACTAATTAATAAAAAGCCACGTCCACTAGAATTTCTAACTCCTCTGCGTGCAGTTTGCGTTGCCTCTGCCTGTCCCCTGCGGGGGGCTGCGTCTGTTTGATCGCTCATTTCTGGTCAATGTAAGCAACTGACCAAAAGAATCGCTCACAATACATGTAGTGAGCACGCTATGGTATGTCAATTAGAGAAATACTGTGCGCGTAAATGAGAGCGTTCTGTGTTAGTAAATGGGGCAGTACATTGAGATGTATGGTGCAGGTTAGGCTCACTATTTCATGTACACCTTGCAGCTACATGTAGTGCCCTTTCGTACATGAGGCCCGGTGTGTTTTAATCAGTAGGTGACATGGTTTTATGATTTTAAACTAAAATGATTTCCAATGCCCTACTTTCCTTTTGTATGAAGAACATGATGTTAGTTTACCTACCGTGAAACTGGAGCCCTGAAAGAGAAGATGGCCACCAAACACGGTTATGGGATACACTCCTGCCTATTGGTAGGTGTCGCTGAGCTCTTTCTATCAAAGCTGCCGATAGGCCCCCTTCCCTCGGTGACCCCCTCGGTCCGGCCTCCTGAGGGGATATAACCGTCACGCAGGGAAGAATCTGTCTCGTTGCGACGACCGTGTCCCGTGGCAGACGAAGAGCTGGTCAGACTGACGCAGCGCTCTCATCCTATCCACATAACATCTCAATGCCCGAACCGGGCAGAGGAAATTCAACTTCTTATCCTCCTCCGAAGTAAACAGTGGAGGATGGAAGGACTCCAGCTCCACAGACTGATTCATGTGGAAGGCTGCAACCACCTTGGGGAGGAAAGCAGGGTTTGCACGCAGTGACACTCTGCTACCATCATCCCAAATACGCATGCAGGAGCTCTGCACAGACAGCGCCTGTAGCTCACTAACCCTCTTTGTGGAGGTCATAGCCAAGAGGAAGGCTGTCTTCATGGATAGGTGCTTCAACTCAAAGGAGTAAACAGGTTAAAACGGGGCCTGCGTGAGAGCCTCCAGTACAATCTCAAGGCTCCTTTCGGGGAGAGTAGCCCTCCTAGGAAGGTGCAATTGCCGAGCGCCTCGGAGAAATCGGGTAGCCAGAAAATGCACGCCCGGGGACACTGAGTCAACAGGGGCATGGCAAGCAGAAATAGCCACTAGGTAAACCTTCAGTGTGGAAGGTGATCTAACAGCCTCAAGCAGATCTTGCAAAAACTGCAAGATGACAGGCATGGTTAAGAGATTGGGTTATGACCAATCCTGGAAATGTTTCCACTTATAGGCGTACAGCGACCTAGTGGAATGCACCCTAGCATTCTGCAGTGCACCCACAACCACGTCTGACAGCCCTAAGGCTGACCAGTGGTCCCTTTCAGGGGCCAGATCCATAGCTGGAGCCTGCCCGGTTCTGGGTGCCAAAGCGTGCCTCTCGCCTGACTGAGGAGATCCAAGCGAAGCGGGATCTCCCAGGGCGGGCCATTCAATATCTGGCACAGGGTCGAGAACCAGATTCTCCTGGGCCACCTGGGGGCCAGTAGGGCAACTGACGCCTTCTCTGACCAGACCTTTTCGGGAAAGGTCAGGAGTAATGGCAGAGGCAGGAACGGGTAACGGAGTGCTCTGGGCCATACATGGGCTAGGTCGTCAACGCTGAGTGGACTGCCTACGCGGTGGAGGACCACAGGGGGCAATAAGTCATCTCCGCCGAGGAGAAGAGATCGACCTGCGCCTTCCCGAACCATTCCCAAACGCACTCCACCATCTGAGGGTGTAGCCGCCACTCCAACGGATGTGGACGCTCCACCGCCCGATTGGGCCCAAATTAAAAGCCTGAAGGTGAGGCGATGTAACCCTGGGGACCGAAGGCCACCCTGGTGGTTGACATACACCAGCACTGCTGTGTTGTCCATGCGGATCAACACAGGCTTGTTGCGCACCACGGGTAGGAAGCGCTGGAGGGCAAGGAAAACCGCCTGCAGCTCCAGCATATGCAGATATGCAGGGACGTCCAGCGACCCGTCACTACTCTGCGGTTGGAAACTACTCCCATTCGGACTCCTTGGCGCAGGTGAGAGGACGTCTTCGACCAGACTTGGGATGCATTTGAAATGCAGTAAGCCCAGCTCGATGGCTGATATCACTGCCTCCATTAGACCCAGTAACTTCTGGCACAAGACAAGGGGCACCCTCTATCCCTGTCAAAATCCCTGTCCCTGGAGAGCCGCTACTCTGTCGTCCGACAGGTATGTGCGCATCGTAGTGGAGTCCAGCCGGAACCCAACATACGTTGTGCATAACACACGGCTTCAGCCGACTCTTGGCATTGTTGATGGTGAGGCCCAGCCTCACCAGATGCTCCGTCACCAGCGCCGTGTGGGCCACCGCTCCCTCCCGCGAGTGGGTTCTGCCTCGGCCTCCATCTCCACTGGGAAAGCGGACTCCCCCCACGAGGCCGCGATGGAAAGTGTGTCCTTGTCCGAACATAGTTCCCGATCTTCCTGCTCGCCCTGTTCCCACGGGGAGATCAGGGGGCGGTGCAGCGACTCTGACTGACACTGGAGGTGAGGGCGGAGCCGCATGCGGGGCCGTGGCCGAAGCCACTGGGACCTGCTGCCTCTCCAAAAGCTCCATGAGCCGACCGATCTGGGCTTTCATGTCCATAGTGTCCCGCGTCTGCCGAGACTTCTTCACCCGTTTCGCCGTAGGCGACAGGGAGCGGCTGCGGGTGGACACAGATGCCTGCGTACAATGGATCCCCCCGGAGGTGCTCTGTGACGGCGTCAAGAGGAATGGCTGGGAAAAAGCTACTACCCGTGCGACTCTCTCCAGACGACTGGCGAGCACTCGGGGCTGAAAAGCCACGCAGATGCTGCAAGAGCATTGTAGGGCTGAAGAGCCGTGTTCGGAGCCTAAGCACCGAGCACACATGATGTGTCTGTCTTCCTGTGGGATGTTAGTCCCACAGGCCTCACAGGCATGAAACCCAGCCCTGCCCGTCATTGCTGGGTGCACGGGGTGTCAGGGTTGCCTACAGTGGAAGTACTTGACACAGAGAGCGTGCGCAGTACTTGCACCGAGTACTGTGGTACCAACGCACTGCGTGTAACGTGTACCGAGAGCACCGCGTGCACAGAGTACCGTGCAGCGCTAGATACCGTGCGCACCGCGTGCACAGAGTGCCGTGCAGCGCTAGATACCGTGCGCACCGCGTGCACAGAGTGCCGTGCAGCGCTAGATACCGTGCGCACCGCGTGCACAGAGTGCCGTGCAGCGCTAGATACCGTGCGCACCGCGTGCACAGAGTGCCGTGCAGCGCTAGATACCGTGCGCACCGCGTGCACAGAGTGCCGTGCAGCGCTAGATACCGTGCGCACCGCGTGCACAGAGTGCCGTGCAGCGCTAGATACCGTGCGCACCGCGTGCACAGAGTGCCGTGCAGCGCTAGATACCGTGCGCACCGCGTGCACAGAGTGCCGTGCAGCGCTAGATACCGTGCGCACCGCGTGCACAGAGTGCCGTGCAGCGTGCAGCGCTAGATACCGTGCGCACCGCGTGCACAGAGTGCCGTGCAGCGCTAGATACCGTGCGCACCGCGTGCACAGAGTGCCGTGCAGCGCTAGATACCGTGCGCACCGCGTGCACAGAGTGCCGTGCAGCACCGGGTATAACGTGCACCGCGTGCACCAAATACCACGAGCACCAGGCTTATTGCTTGCACACAGGCACCGAGTACCGTGCAGCGTCGGTGCACTGCCTGTATCGGGTACTGTGAGTCAATGAGCGCCATGCCTGGCCCTGACCCTAACCTCTAACCCAAACCCAGACCCTGACCCTGACCCTAACTTCCAAACCTGTAACAAAGACAATGCTCTGATGGCTGAACAATGTTGAAGTATAATAAGCTTACACACTTATCTGGAAATTGAACTGCCTTTTCAACACTTCCCGTTGTGCTTTCCAGATTCAAGAAGGTGTATTAGCGTGGCCTCTTCAGTTGGCTTGGCTTTGTGGGTTGGCACCCATTTCTGCTTCAGCTTTGGGCAGTGTTGCTCCTATTCTACTAGCAAATTTATAAACAAATTAGCATTTGTGATAAAACAAATGTGTAGATTTTATATGTTAATCGATAACACATATGTTGACATAAAAAATATCAGGTAAAATGTTTTATAAACATTAATGACAGGGTTCATAAAGTAATTTTCCTGCTTATTCAAAAAATCATCTTTATCCTGATTAGCCATTTTGAGTTCACTGCAGGATGAAGGCCTCCCAACCCTTTCCACTCCTTTCTATCTCTTGCTTCCACTGGACTCACAAAACTGTGAGGACATCCCATAAAATAAACATAACACCACATACTCACCAGGAAGGGCAAATGCTGCTTTCCAGCTAGTCCCTGGTGGTGACCACATCGAAAGCAGGACCAGCATCTGAGTATGTTCTCATAGCAGGGTAATGAAACCACATCGAAAGCAGGACCAGCGTCTGAGTATGTTCTCATAGCAGGATAATAAAACCACATCGAAAGCAGGACCAGTGTCTGAGTATGTTCTCATAGCAGGACAATGAAACCACATCGAAAGCAGGACCAGCGTCTGAGTATGTTCTCATAGCAGGATAATAAAATCACATCGAAAGCAGGACCAGTGTCTGAGTATGTTCTCATAGCAGGACAATGAAACCACATCGAAAGCAGGACCAGTGTCTGAGTATGTTCTCATAGCAGGGTAATGAAACCACATCGAAAGCAGGACCAGTGTCTGAGTATGTTCTCATAGCAGGACAATGAAACCACATCGAAAGCAGGACCAGCGTCTGAGTATGTTCTCATAGCAGGACAATGAAACCACATCGAAAGCAGGACCAGTGTCTGAGTATGTTCTCATAGCAGGACAATGAAACCACATCGAAAGCAGGACCAGTGTCTGAGTATGTTCTCATAGCAGGACAATGAAACCACATCGAAAGCAGGACCAGTGTCTGAGTATGTTCTCATAGCAGGATAATGAAACCACATCGAAAGCAGGACCAGTGTCTGAGTATGTTCTCATAGCAGGACAATGAAACCACATCGAAAGCAGGACCAGCGTCTGAGTATGTTCTCATAGCAGGATAATAAAACCACATCGAAAGCAGGACCAGTGTCTGAGTATGTTCTCATAGCAGGGTAATGAAACCACATCGAAAGCAGGACCAGTGTCTGAGTATGTTCTCATAGCAGGACAATGAAACCACATCGAAAGCAGGACCAGCGTCTGAGTATGTTCTCATAGCAGGACAATGAAACCACATCGAAAGCAGGACCAGTGTCTGAGTATGTTCTCATAGCAGGGTAATGAAACCACATCGAAAGCAGGACCAGTGTCTGAGTATGTTCTCATAGCAGGACAATGAAACCACATCGAAAGCAGGACCAGCGTCTGAGTATGTTCTCATAGCAGGATAATAAAATCACATCGAAAGCAGGACCAGTGTCTGAGTATGTTCTCATAGCAGGACAATGAAACCACATCGAAAGCAGGACCAGTGTCTGAGTATGTTCTCATAGCAGGATAATAAAACCACATCGAAAGCAGGACCAGTGTCTGAGTATGTTCTCATAGCAGGACAATGAAACCACATCGAAAGCAGGACCAGTGTCTGAGTATGTTCTCATAGCAGGGTAATGAAACCACATCGAAAGCAGGACCAGTGTCTGAGTATGTTCTCATAGCAGGGTAATGAAACCACATCGAAAGCAGGACCAGTGTCTGAGTATGTTCTCATAGCAGGACAATGAAACCACATCGAAAGCAGGACCAGCGTCTGAGTATGTTCTCATAGCAGGACAATGAAACCACATCGAAAGCAGGACCAGCGTCTGAGTATGTTCTCATAGCAGGACAATGAAACCACATCGAAAGCAGGACCAGTGTCTGAGTATGTTCTCATAGCAGGACAATGAAACCACATCGAAAGCAGGACCAGTGTCTGAGTATGTTCTCATAGCAGGGTAATGAAACCACATCGAAAGCAGGACCAGTGTCTGAGTATGTTCTCATAGCAGGACAATGAAACCAAATCGAAAGCAGGACCAGTGTCTGAGTATGTTCTCATAGCAGGACAATGAAACCACATTGAAAGCAGGACCAGCGTCTGAGTATGTTCTCATAGCAGGATAATAAAATCACATCGAAAGCAGGACCAGTGTCTGAGTATGTTCTCATAGCAGGACAATGAAACCACATCGAAAGCAGGACTAGTGTCTGAGTATGTTCTCATAGCAGGGTAATGAAACCACATCGAAAGCAGGACTAGTGTCTGAGTATGTTCTCATAGCAGGGTAATGAAACCACATCGAAAGCAGGACTAGTGTCTGAGTATGTTCTCATAGCAAGATAATGCAAACATGCTTTTCTAAAGGTAAGGCGAGGCCCATACAGTCTTCCATTGTGCTGAGAAAGCGGCCAATTGCTGGAAAAATGCAATTATCACAAGAGCTGAACATAAAATAACAAATATACACAAAATATGGGTGGTGCTCCTGGACCAGTATATATTTATTTAAACAATATCCAAAGCATGAGTTTCTGTTTTAAATAATACAGCTGATTATGTATGTGTTATCTGTAACATGAGAATTATTTTAATATTTTACTTTGTGGTTGTTAAGCTTTTTTACAATTATAAATTTTATCTCCTTATAGGGCACATTAATAACTATTGTCCAGAAACCTAAGATACATTGTAACTAAATTCACTATAAAACATTGTAACTAAATTCACCGTAAAACATTGTGACTAAATTCACCGTAAAACATTGTGACTAAATTCACCGTAAAACATTGTGACTAAATTCACAGTAAAACATTGTGACTAAATTTACCATAAAAATAAAACTCCCATGCAAGGCAGCTGAAGAAGGGACAGGAAACCCAGTCAGTGAAATGAAGGAATCCTGAACTGTGTTCTTGAAGGAACAGGAAACCCAGTCAGTGAAATGAAGGAATCCTGAACTGTGTTCTTGAAGGGACAGGAAACCCAGTCAGTGAAATGAAGGAATCCTGAACTGTGTTCTTGAAGGGACAGGAAACCCAGTCAGTGAAATGAAGGAATCCTAAACGGTATTCTTGAAGGGACAGGAAACACAGTCAGTGAAATGAAGGAATCCTGAACTGTGTTCTTGAAGGGACAGGAAACCCAGTCAGTGAAATGAAGGAATCCTGAACTGTGTTCTTGAAGGGACAGGAAACCCAGTCAGTGAAATGAAGGAATCCTGAACTGTGTTCTTGAAGGGACAGGAAACCCAGTCAGTGAAATGAAGGAATCCTGAACTGTGTTCTTGAAGGGACAGGAAACCCAGTCAGTGAAATGAAGGAATCCTGAACTGTGTTCTTGAAGGGACAGGAAACACAGTCAGTGAAATGAAGGAATCCTGAACTGTGTTCTTGAAGGGACAGGAAACCCAGTCAGTGAAATGAAGGAATCCTGAACTGTGTTCTTGAAGGGACAGGAAACCCAGTCAGTGAAATGAAGGAATCCTGAACTGTGTTCTTGAAGGGACAGGAAACACAGTCAGTGAAATGAAGGAATCCTGAACTGTGTTCTTGAAGGGACAGGAAACCCAGTCAGTGAAATGAAGGAATCCTGAACTGTGTTCTTGAAGGGACAGGAAACCCAGTCAGTGAAATGAAGGAATCCTGAACTGTGTTCTTGAAGGGACAGGAAACCCAGTCAGTGAAATGAAGGAATCCTGATCTTGCTGTTTGGTTGTTAGTAGCTTATTGATCCCAAAATCTCATCAAGCAGCTTCTTGAAGGATCCCAGGGTGTCAGCTTCAACAACATTACTGGGGAGTTGATTCCAGACCCTCACAATTCTCTATGTAAAAAAGTGTCTCCTATTTTCTGTTCTGAATGCCCCTTTTTCTAAACTCCATTTGTGACCCCTGGTCCTTGTTTCTTTTTTCAGGCTGAAAAAGTCCCTTGGGTCGACACTGTCAATACCTTTTAGAATTTTGAATGCTTGAATTAGGTCGCCACATAGTCTTCTTTGTTCAAGACTGAACAGATTCAATTCTTTTAGCCTGTCTGCATATGACATGCCTTTTAAGCCCGGAATAATTCTGGTCGCTCTTCTTTGCACTCTTTCTAGAGCAGCAATATCTTTTTTATAGCGAGGTGACCAGAACTGCACACAATATTCAAGATGAGGTCTTACTAGTGCATTGTACAGTTTTAACATTACTTCCCTTGATTTAAATTCAACACTTTTCACAATGTATCTGAGCATCTTGTTAGCCTTTTTTATAGCTTCCCCACATTGTCTAGATGAAGACATTTCTGAGTCAACAAAAACTCCTAGGTCTTTTTCATAGATTCCTTCTCCAATTTCAATATCTCCCATATGATATTTATAATGTACATTTTTATTTCCTGCGTGCAGTACCTTACACTTTTCTCTATTAAATGTCATTTGCCATGTGTCTGCCCAGTTCTGAATCTTGTCTAGATCATTTTGAATGACCTTTGCTGCTGCAACAGTGTTTGCCACTCCTCCTACTTTTGTGTCGTCTGCAAATTTAACAAGTTTGCTTACTATACCAGAATCTAAATCATTTAATGTAGATTAGGAATAGCAGAGGACCTAATACTGATTCCTGTGGTACACCACTGGTTACCACACTCCATTCTGAGGTTTTTCCTCTAATAAGTACTTTCTGTTTTCTACATGTTAACCACTCCCTAATCCATGTACATGTGTTTCCTTGAATCCCAACTGCGTTCAGTTTGAGAATTAATCTTTTGTGCGGGACTTTGTCAAAAGCTTTCTGGAAATCTAAATAAACCATGTCATATGCTTTGCAATTATCCATTATGGATGTTGCATCCTCAAAAAAATCAAGCAAGTTAGTTAGACACGATCTCCCTTTCCTAAAACAATGTTGACTGTCTCCCAGGACCCTGTTACCATATAGGTAATTTTCCATTTTGGATCTTATTATAGTTTCCATAAGTTTGCATATAATAGAAGTCAGGCTTACTGGTCTGTAGTTACCTGGTTCAGTTTTGTTTCCCTTTTTGTGGATCGGTATTACGTTTGCAATTTTCCAGTCTGTCGGTACCACCCCTGTGTCAAGAGACTGCTGCATGATCTTGGTTAGCGGTTTGTAAATTACTTCTTTCATTTCTTTGAGTACTACTGGGAGGATCTCATCCGGCCCAGGGGATTTGTTTATTTTAAGAGCTCCTAGTCCCTTTAACACTTCTGCCTCAGTTATGCTAAAGTTATTTAAAACTGGATAGGAACTGGATGACATGTGGGGCATGTTGTCAGTATCTTCCTTTGTAAAAACTTGTGAAAAGTAATCATTTAACATATTTGCTATTTTTTTTTCTTCATCTACGATTTTGCCATTTGTATCTCTTAAACATTTAATCTCCTCTTTGAATGTTCTCTTGCTGTTGTAATATTGGAAAAACATTTTGGAATTGGTTTTAGCTCCCTTAGCAATGTTCATTTCTATTTCTCTCTTGGCCTTTCTAACTTCCTTTTTGACTTGCGTTTGCAGTTCTGTGTACTCTTTCTGCGTACTTTCTTTTTGGTCCTTTTTTAATGCTCTGTAAAGTGCCTTTTTTCGCTGAATATTTTTTTTAATTGATCTATTAAACCATTTTGG
This sequence comes from Polyodon spathula, assembly GCF_017654505.1. Classification (NCBI taxonomy): domain Eukaryota; kingdom Metazoa; phylum Chordata; class Actinopteri; order Acipenseriformes; family Polyodontidae; genus Polyodon; species Polyodon spathula. The sequence goes on along the minus strand of NC_054569.1, from coordinate 5,679,726 downwards.
CAATTTAGTTTTACATTTAGATTTGTCTACTTTAGGGATATAATTGTTTTGTGCCTCTAGTACTACATTTTTGAAGAACAACCATCCTTCTTCTGTGGGTGTTTTCTCTATTTTACTCCAATCTACTTCTGTTAGTCTCTGTTTCATACCTTCATAGTTTGCTTTTCTAAAATTGTAAACCTTAGCTTTAGTCATTTACTTTTGGGGATTTAAAAAACACTTCAAATGAGACCATGTTGTGGTCTGAGTTTGCCAGTGGTTCTCTGACCTCTGTTTTAGTTATTCTATCTTCGTTATTTGAAAAGACTAAATCAAGGCATGCCTCCCCTCTAGTGGGTGCCTTCACAAATTGTGTTAGGAAGCAGTCATTTGTCATTTCCACCATTTCTATTTCATCCTTCGCGCTACCCACCGGGTTTTCCCATTTTATTTGGGGGAAGTTGAAATCCCCCATTAGTATGGCTTCTCCTTTGCTACACACATTTCTAATGTCATTGTATAACAGATTATTGTGCTCACCGTCTGAATCTGGTGGTCTATAGCATGCTCCTATTATTATGCCTTTTGAATTTTTGTCCGTTATTCTGACCCATATTGATTCGGTTTTATTTTCTTTGTCCAGGTTTAACACCTGTGCTTCAAGACTGTTTCTTATGTATAGCGCTACCCCTCCTCCTCTTCTGTCCTGCCTGTCTTTCCTATACAGTGTATATCCACAAATATTAAATTCGTCCCCATCACTCTCAGACAACCACGTTTCTGTAACACCTATCACATCACAAGCAATGTTAAGAAATGTTAAGAAAATGCTAAATAGGTAATTATGCATGTTTAGAGACAGAGGGATGAACACTAAACTGTGTGGGTAAGGCCACATGCCTTTCTGGTCACTATGTTTGGTTCTGAAAGTTCAGGTGGGGTTGGTTCAGGTCAATAAGGACAGGTTTCATGTGGCACACACTGTTCTGGTAATTCTCTTTCCTGCTGTGACATGTCATCTGGTAATCCTTCTGGTGTACGTTTATTAGTCCATAAGTAATGAACCATCTTAACTACAGTTTTCTGTCTGGTGGATATTCATGGACACCCTCTGTCTCCCATACTAACTCACCCTCCTTCTCTCCCCTCTCAGACTGACCTCTCCTCCCTCCTCCAGGGTCACAAACCCACCATGTGCATCCTGGACCCCCTCCCCATTCACCTCTTTCAAGCTGCTGCTCCTGCTCTACTCCCCTTCATCTCCTCCCTTCTCAACACCTCTCTCCTCTCTGGCCTCTTTCCCTCTGCCTTCAAACAAGCCTCTATCACCCACCTCTGCAAAAAACCTACCCTCGACCCCACCTTCCTCCAGAACTACCGTCCTGTCTCCCTCTTACTCTTCCTCTCTAAAATACTCGAGCGGGCAGCACAATTATAGGAGGCTGTGTGGTCCAGTGGTTAAAGAAAGGCTTGTACACCAGCAGGTCCCCGGTTCAAATCCCAGCTCAGCCACTGACTGTGTGATCCTGAGCAAGTCACTGAACCTCCTTGTGCTGTGTCTTTGGGGTGAGACGTTGTTGTAAGTGACTCTGCAGCTGATGCATAGCTCACACCTCCTAGTCTTGTATCTCGTAAAGCGCTTTGTGATGGTGGTCCGCTATGAAAGGCGCTATATAAAAATAAAGATTATTATTATTACACAGCCAGCTCTCTGGTTTACTGTCTAACCATTCTCTGCTTGACCCTCTCCAATCTGGATTATGCTCTGCTCACTTCACTGAATCTGCTCTCCTGTGTGTCACTAACTCGCTAATCTCTACCGGTGCTGCCTCTCTCTCTCTCTTTGTCCTAATTCTCCTCAATCTCTCTGCTGCCTTTGACACTAATGATCACTCTATTCTCCTATCCTCTCCCGCTGACCGGCACTGCTCTGGCCTGGTTCTCCTCCTACCTCTCTGACCGCACCTACCAGGTAACCTGGCGCAGCTCAACCTCCACACCTCACCCTCTCTCAACAGGAGTCCCCCAAGGATCAGTCTTGGGTCCTCTCCTGTTCTCTCTCTACACCCGCTCCCCGGGCCCCCTCATCGCATCCTATGGTTTCTCATACCATTTCTATGCTGATGATGCTCAGATCTTCCTCTCCTTACCCCCCTCTGACCCCACCATCCCCTCCTGTATCTCTACCTGTCTGTCTGCTATCTCCTCCTGGATGCACTCGCATCACCTCAAACTCAACCTCTCTAAATCTGACCTCCTTTTCTTCCCTTCCTCATCTTCCCCCTCCTCTGATCCCTTTATCTCCATTCCTCTGGAATCTACCACGCTCTCCTCAGCCAAGAACCTTGGAGTAACCCTGGACCCCTGCCTCTCCTACTCCCAGCACATCTCCACTCTAGCACGCATCTGCTGATTCTTCCTGAACAACATATGAAATATCCAACCCTTCCTGACCAACTGCTCCATGCAACTCCTCGTCCAGGCCCTGATACTCTCCTGCCTAGACTACTGCAACTCCTTCCTGGCCGGCCTCCCTGCATCCGCCACCCATCCGCTCCAGCTCATCCAGAACTCTGCCTGGTGTTCTCTCTGCCTCGCTTCTCCCACGCTACTCCACTGCTCTGCTCACTCCACTGGCTCCCAATCACCGCTCGCATCCCAGTCAAGATTCATGTACTCACCTATCGATGTCTTGACCAGACTGCACCCAGCTTCCTCCAGACCCTCATCTCTCCCTACACCCCCACCTGACCTCTCCGCTCTGCCTGCACTAGAAGACTGGCTGCACCTCCTCTCTGCTCCCCTGCCTCCAGAGCCCGCTCCTTCTCCGCCCTCGCCCTGCAGTGGTGGAACGACCTTCCTACGGATATCAGGACTGCCCAGTCCCTGACCACCTTACGGTGCCTCCTCAAGACACATCTATTCAGACAACACCTGTAAAACTCAACTCTTCCCTTTCTGGACTATACAGCACTCTGCCTTTAATGCACTTTAACTTGCACTTATCTGCTCACTATTTTACTGTATTAATCCTGCACTTGCACTCGTATCTAACCCTGCTGTAGCTATCAGCACTGCTATCTGCTCTTGAACTGCCCTGATATCAAATCGTACTGTGTTTTGTTTTGTTCTTATTAGGACTGAAGTCATTTTATTTTGTATTTTGTTCTTAATTGTACTGTAATTCTTGACACATCATAATAATAATAATAATAATAATAATAATAATAATAATAATAATAATAATATAATAAATAAAACAGGATCTTCATATGATTGAAATGTATTTGTATTTTTATATAATTTAAATGTATTTGTGTTTTATATAATTGCAATGCATTTGTGTTTTTATATAATTGCAGTGCATTTGTGCAATCGTTTTAAATAGTTACATTACAAACTAATATTAATAAATGTAATTACACTCTTTTACACTGCCTTCTCTTAATGGAACATATAATTTATCCAAATGGGATACTTTTTCCAGCTATTATAAACGGCTATAACTAATTATCCGTGTTGTTTTAGCTATTTATTTTTTTAGTCACAGTATGATTATTTCAGTTATGCAGTAGTTTGATTTCCATTCATAGGTATTTGAAAATATGTAGATATATATATATATATATATATATATATATATATATATATATGATATTATATATATATAAGTTTATAGATACTTACCTTTAGTTTGTATATGCATTTACCATTTTATTATGTAATACAATTTTTTAGTCAAAGCCTTAAAATTAAGCCTAATAATAATATAATAATAATATAATAATGAATAATAATATACTACTGCTACTACTTAATACTACTACTATAATAATAATAATAATAATAATAATAATAATAATAATAATAATAAATTTTCGTGTATTTATTTATTGAAAGTGGCGTCAGTATTGCACTCCTCAGCTCGCGTGTTTATGCTGTTTAATCTCACTCTCATGTAAAATAGTGTTTTTATTCACCCCGGATAGTGATTGTGGTTTGATAAATCTGCACTTCGTGGCTCTCGTGTTCCTGACAGGCTTCCCACGCCGTATAGAAACCCCGCTGCTGTGAAGCTTGATCGCTGCTTTCCTGCAAAAATGCTAACTTTCAAAACAACACAATCCAGCTTCACTTCAGAGACACAAACCTGAACAAAACTATTCACCCGGATACTGCTGATGCGCGCTTCCCATTGGCTGGACCACGCTCGCTTAGCCAATCACAAAATTCCAGACTGAGAGAGTTTCTGATAAGCGGTGTGATCGGTTCGTGGTTGGCAAAAGCTAGAAGAATTGTATTAAAAATATTAAATATCCATTTCACAAGCAACCCGGTTGTTTATAAGCGAGTGTGGTGTTGAATACCCTGCTCTGTGGAGACTATCGGAGATGACCCGGGTGGCTGTGCTCGGGATTCTCTGCTGGGTTCATGCAGCTGCCGCAGGTCAGTTTTTACACGAGAAATATTTACTGTCTTCAATAAATATACAGCAAAATACCAGGGGCTTCCTCGCAGGATGTGCTCGCTTTAAGAAAAACAAACAGTTTGAAGCTGGTAGTCGTGACCCTGAAGCTAAATCTTATTTTGTGGGAATGTTAGCAGGCAGTCCTTCTGACGAGTCTGTTATTTTACTGTGTGTGCGTGTAGACCTAATAACAAAACAACAACGATACCAAACGAGCTAAACAGACAAATGCAAAAGTCTGGAAAGAGAATAAAATGGATGGGTTTATTTGGGTTTAGGATGGGTTTATTTGTACAGGCTGGACAGGGTACAGTTAGGATGGGTTTATTTGTACAGGCTGGACAGGGTACAGTTAGGATGGGTTTATTTGTACAGGCTGGACAGGGTACAGTTAGGATGGGTTTATTTGTACAGGCTGTACAGGGTACAGTTAGGATGGGTTTATTTGTATAGGCTGGACAGGGTACAGTTAGGATGGGTTTATTTGTACAGGCTGTACAGGGTACAGTTAGGATGGGTTTATTTGTACAGGCTGTACAGGGTACAGTTAGGATGGGTTTATTTGTACAGGCTGGACAGGGTACAGTTAGGATGGGTTTATTTGTACAGGCTGGACAGGGTACAGTTAGGATGGGTTTATTTGTATAGGCTGTACAGGGTACAGTTAGGATGGGTTTATTTGTACAGGCTGTACAGGGTACAGTTAGGATGGGTTTATTTGTATAGGCTGGACAGGGTACAGTTAGGATGGGTTTATTTGTACAGGCTGGACAGGGTACAGTTAGGATGGGTTTATTTGTACAGGCTGGACAGGGTACAGTTAGGATGGGTTTATTTGTACAGGCTGTACAGGGTACAGTTAGGATGGGTTTATTTGTATAGGCTGTACAGGGTACAGTTAGGATGGGTTTATTTGTATAGGCTGGACAGGGTACAGTTAGGATGGGTTTATTTGTATAGGCTGGACAGGGTACAGTTAGGATGGGTTTATTTGTACAGGCTGTACAGGGTACAGTTAGGATGGGTTTATTTGTACAGGCTGGACAGGGTACAGTTAGGATGGGTTTATTTGTACAGGCTGTACAGGGTACAGTTAGGATGGGTTTATTTGTATAGGCTGGACAGGGTACAGTTAGGATGGGTTTATTTGTACAGGCTGTACAGGGTACAGTTAGGATGGGTTTATTTGTACAGGCTGGACAGGGTACAGTTAGGATGGGTTTATTTGTACAGGCTGTACAGGGTACAGTTAGGATGGGTTTATTTGTATAGGCTGTACAGGGTACAGTTAGGATGGGTTTATTTGTATAGGCTGGACAGGGTACAGTTAGGATGGGTTTATTTGTATAGGCTGGACAGGGTACAGTTAGGATGGGTTTATTTGTACAGGCTGTACAGGGTACAGTTAGGATGGGTTTATTTGTATAGGCTGGACAGGGTACAGTTAGGATGGGTTTATTTGTATAGGCTGGACAGGGTACAGTTAGGATGGGTTTATTTGTATAGGCTGTACAGGGTACAGTTAGGATGGGTTTATTTGTATAGGCTGTACAGGGTACAGTTAGGATGGGTTTATTTGTACAGGCTGGACAGGGTACAGTTAGGATGGGTTTATTTGTACAGGCTGGACAGGGTACAGTTAGGATGGGTTTATTTGTACAGGCTGTACAGGGTACAGTTAGGATGGGTTTATTTGTACAGGCTGTACAGGGTACAGTTAGGATGGGTTTATTTGTAGGCTGGACAGGGTACAGTTAGGATGGGTTTATTTTTACAGGCTGGACAGGGTACAGTTAGGATGGGTTTATTTGTACAGGCTGTACAGGGTACAGTTAGGATGGGTTTATTTGTACAGGCTGGACAGGGTACAGTTAGGATGGGTTTATTTGTATAGGCTGTACAGGGTACAGTTAGGATGGGTTTATTTGTACAGGCTGTACAGGGTACAGTTAGGATGGGTTTATTTGTACAGGCTGGACAGGGTACAGTTAGGATGGGTTTATTTGTACAGGCTGGACAGGGTACAGTTAGGATGGGTTTATTTGTACAGGCTGGACAGGGTACAGTTAGGATGGGTTTATTTGTACAGGCTGGACAGGGTACAGTTAGGATGGGTTTATTTGTACAGGCTGTACAGGGTACAGTTAGGATGGGTTTATTTGTACAGGCTGGACAGGGTACAGTTAGGATGGGTTTATTTGTACAGGCTGGACAGGGTACAGTTAGGATGGGTTTATTTGTACAGGCTGTACAGGGTACAGTTAGGATGGGTTTATTTGTATAGGCTGGACAGGGTACAGTTAGGATGGGTTTATTTGTACAGGCTGTACAGGGTACAGTTAGGATGGGTTTATTTGTACAGGCTGGACAGGGTACAGTTAGGATGGGTTTATTTGTACAGGCTGTACAGGGTACAGTTAGGATGGGTTTATTTGTATAGGCTGGACAGGGTACGGTTAGGATGGGTTTATTTGTACAGGCTGTACTGGGTACAGTTAGGATGGGTTTATTTGTACAGGCTGTACAGGGTACAGTTAGGATGGGTTTATTTGTACAGGCTGGACAGGGTACAGTTAGGATGGGTTTATTTGTACAGGCTGTACTGGGTACAGTTAGGATGGGTTTATTTGTACAGGCTGTACAGGGTACAGTTAGGATGGGTTTATTTGTACAGGCTGTACAGGGTACAGTTAGGATGGCTTTATTTCTACAGGCTGTACAGGGTACAGTTAGGATAGGTTTATTTGTACAGGCTGGACAGGGTACAGTTAGGATGGGTTTATTTGTACAGGCTGTACAGGGTACAGTTAGGATAGGTTTATTTGTACAGGTTGTACAGGGTACAGTTAGGATGGGTTTATTTGTATAGGCTGGACAGGGTACAGTTAGGATGGGTTTATTTGTACAGGCTGGACAGGGTACAGTTAGGATGGGTTTATTTGTATAGGCTGTACAGGGTACAGTTAGGATGGGTTTATTTGTACAGGCTGGACAGGGTACAGTTAGGATGGGTTTATTTGTACAGGCTGGACAGGGTACAGTTAGGATGGGTTTATTTGTACAGGCTGTACAGGGTACAGTTAGGATGGGTTTATTTGTACAGGCTGGACAGGGTACAGTTAGGATGGGTTTATTTGTACAGGCTGGACAGGGTACAGTTAGGATGGGTTTATTTGTACAGGCTGTACAGGGTACAGTTAGGATGGGTTTATTTGTACAGGCTGTACAGGGTACAGTTAGGATGGGTTTATTTGTACAGGCTGGACAGGGTACAGTTAGGATGGGTTTATTTGTACAGGCTGGACAGGGTACAGTTAGGATGGGTTTATTTGTACAGGCTGGACAGGGTACAGTTAGGATGGGTTTATTTGTACAGGCTGTACAGGGTACAGTTAGGATGGGTTTATTTGTATAGGCTGGACAGGGTACAGTTAGGATGGGTTTATTTGTACAGGCTGGACAGGGTACAGTTAGGATGGGTTTATTTGTATAGGCTGGACAGGGTACAGTTAGGATGGGTTTATTTGTACAGGCTGTACAGGGTACAGTTAGGATGGGTTTATTTGTACAGGCTGTACAGGGTACAGTTAGGATGGGTTTATTTGTACAGGCTGGACAGGGTACAGTTAGGATGGGTTTATTTGTATAGGCTGTACAGGGTACAGTTAGGATGGGTTTATTTGTATAGGCTGTACAGGGTACAGTTAGGATGGGTTTATTTGTACAGGCTGGACAGGGTACAGTTAGGATGGGTTTATTTGTACAGGCTGGACAGGGTACAGTTGGGTTTATTTGTATAGGCTGGACAGGGTACAGTTAGGATGGGTTTATTTGTACAGGCTGGACAGGGTACAGTTAGGATGGGTTTATTTGTACAGGCTGGACAGGGTACAGTTAGGATGGGTTTATTTGTACAGGCTGGACAGGGTACAGTTAGGATGGGTTTATTTGTACAGGCTGTACAGGGTACAGTTAGGATGGGTTTATTTGTACAGGCTGTACAGGGTACAGTTAGGATGGGTTTATTTGTACAGGCTGTACAGGGTACAGTTAGGATGGGTTTATTTGTATAGGCTGGACAGGGTACAGTTAGGATGGGTTTATTTGTACAGGCTGTACAGGGTACAGTTAGGATGGGTTTATTTGTACAGGCTGGACAGGGTACAGTTAGGATGGGTTTATTTGTACAGGCTGTACAGGGTACAGTTAGGATGGGTTTATTTGTATAGGCTGTACAGGGTACAGTTAGGATGGGTTTATTTGTATAGGCTGTACAGGGTACAGTTAGGATGGGTTTATTTGTACAGGCTGTACAGGGTACAGTTAGGATGGGTTTATTTGTATAGGCTGTACAGGGTTTACAGTGTACAGGGTACAGTTAGGATGGGTTTATTTGTACAGGCTGGACAGGGTACAGTTAGGATGGGTTTATTTTTACAGGCTGGACAGGGTACAGTTAGGATGGGTTTATTTGTATAGGCTGTACAGGGTACAGTTAGGATACATTTGTATAGGCTGTACAGTTAGGATGGTACATGCTGGACAGGGTACAGTTAGGATGGGTTTATTTCTATGGCTGTACAGTCTACCAGTTTGGATGGTTTTTTATTGTTATATGCTTCCAGGGTACAGTGATGGGTTTATTTTGTACAAGGCTTGAACAGGGTACAGTTAGTATGGGTTTTATTTGTATAGTCGCCTGTACCGGTACATTTTAGATGGGTTTATTTGTATAGGCTTTACGGGTACGAGTTGATGGGTTTTATTTTGTAAGGCTGGACAGGGACAGTTAGGATGGGTTTTTTTTTGTAAGCGGCTTGAAAGGGTACAGTTAGGAGTGGTTTTATTTGTATAAGGCTGGACAAGTTGCAGGAGGGTAGGGCAGTTGTTGCCAGAAACTACATGTGCCGTCCCAGGTTGTCAGGTACACGGAAATTGTGATTCTGGGTGTCCATAGCCTATACAGCCAGTGTGAATAGCTCGTACCTTGTCACTTTATTATAAGCCCTCCCTAAATTTCATACCGATCCTGCGTATTTCTAATATGACCCACACGTACTACCCAAAACAATTTAAGGTGCTCCTAGAAGTGAATTGCTGACCCGTGGTGCAAAGTGGTATTCACATGAAACAAGGGATTCCTGTCCGAGTTGTTTATATCCTTTGCTGGCCGTCGGCTTTTAGTCTAAATCATGGGTACATTTAGTATTTGTAGGCTGGACAGGGTACAGTTATACAATGGGTTTATTTGTTGCCAACGTTACATGCACTGTAAACAAAGCTAAATTTGTATTTGGTAAAGGTACAGTTTAGTACAGTTTATTTACATTTGCTTTATGAAGTGTGAAAATAAATGTTATACCTGCATAGGCTACAGTGTGGACTCGAGTCATTTCTACAGGCTGGCAGGGTCTGTTACGATTAGCCTTTACTTATTAACTTTCAGTTAAATTTTCATACAGATCTCTGAGGTTTGTTAAAGACCTTGATTTAGCGGACCCAACTCTCTGAGACTCACAGCAGTGACTAAGAACGATACTGGGAAAAGATGAAGCATTTATTGGAACGAAAAATTACACACAAAATAACAAACAGGTACAGGGGCCAAGCAACAGGTTTACACAAAAATACAAACTGGAAAGTACAGCCAGATATGAGCAATGCCGTCACTGACTTCAGCAAACTATCTGATAAATAGTCTCATGTGAGTCCATCTATCATTCACATTTCTGGAGATCCAGTATTGCACCAGCTGTATCCTGGCAGCCATGCACTATTTCTCAAGATGAGGAACGATAGCCCTCCTGTAGTTCAGACAGTGAGGCTATCTTTCTTTAACCTGGCCCTTCCACAGAAGATTCCTGATATTTTAATTCAAACAAACGCTTACTTGTGATTTGGAGATGCTGACAGGAATCATGTTAAATAAGTAAAGCAATCCGGGCAGAGAGATTGATTTAATAAGTGATATTCTACCAGCTGAGAGATTGATTTAATAAGTGATATTCTACCAGCAGAGAGATTGATTTAATAAGTGATATTCTACCAGCTGAGAGATTGATTTAATAAGTGATATTCTACCAGCTGAGAGATTGATTTAATAAGTGATATTCTACCAGCAGAGAGATTGATTTAATAAGTGATATTCTGGACCAGCAGAGAGATTGATTTAATAAGTGATATTCTCCCAGCGGAGAGATTTGATTTAATAAGTGATATTCTACCAGCGGAGAGATTGATTTAATAAGTGATATTCTACCAGCTGAGAGAGAGATTGATTTAATAAGTGATATTCTACCAGCTGAGAGATTGATTTAATAAGTGATATTCTACCAGCTGGAGAGATTGATTTAATAAGTGATATTCTACCAGCAGGGAGAGATTGATTTAATAAGTGATATTCTACCAGCAGAGAGATTGATTTAATAAGTGATATTCTACCAGCAGAGAGATTGATTTAATAAGTGATATTCTACCAGCGGAGAGATTGATTTAATAAGTGATATTCTACCAGCGGAGAGATTGATTTAATAAGTGATATTCTACCAGCGGAGAGATTGATTTAAGGGTTTAATAAGTGATATTCTACCAGCGGAGAGATTGATTTAATAAGTGATATTCTACCAGCGGAGAGATTGATTTAATAAGTGATATTCTACCAGCGGAGAGATTGATTTAATAAGTGATATTCTACCAGCGGAGAGATTGATTTAATAAGTGATATTCTACCAGCAGAGAGATTGATTTAATAAGTGATATTCTACCAGCAGAGAGATTGATTTAATAAGTGATATTCTACCAGCAGAGAGATTGATTTAATAAGTGATATTCTACCAGCGGAGAGATTGATTTAATAAGTGATATTCTACCAGCGGAGAGATTGATTTAATAAGTGATATTCTACCAGCGGAGAGATTGATTTAATAAGTGATATTCTACCAGCTGATTGAGATTGATTTAATAAGTGATATTCTACCAGCGGAGAGATTGATTTAATAAGTGATATTCTACCAGCGGAGAGATTGATTTAATAAGTGATATTCTACCAGCAGAGAGATTGATTTAATAGGTGATATTCTACCAGCAGAGAGATTGATTTAATAAGTGATATTCTACCAGCAGAGAGATTGATTTAATAAGTGATATTCTACCAGCGGAGAGATTGATTTAATAAGTGATATTCTCCCAGCGGAGAGATTGATTTAATAAGCGATATTCTCCCAGCGGAGAGATTGATTTAATAAGCGATATTCTCCCAGCGGAGAGATTGATTTAATAAGTGATATTCTCCCAGCGGAGAGATTGATTTAATAAGTGATATTCTACCAGCGAGAGAGATTGATTTAATAAGTGATATTCTACCAGCGGAGAGATTGATTTAATAAGCGATATTCTACCAGCGGAGAGATTGATTTAATAAGTGATATTCTACCAGCGGAGAGATTGATTTAATAAGTGATATTCTCCCAGCGGAGAGATTGATTTAATAAGTGATATTCTACCAGCGGAGAGATTGATTTAATAAGTGATATTCTACCAGCGGAGAGATTGATTTAATAAGTGATATTCTACCAGCGGAGAGATTGATTTAATAAGTGATATTCTACCAGCGGAGAGATTGATTTAATAAGTGATATTCTACCAGCAGAGAGATTGATTTAATAAGTGATATTCTACCAGCTGAGAGATTGATTTAATAAGTGATATTCTACCAGCAGAGAGATTGATTTAATAAGTGATATTCTACCAGCGGAGAGATTGATTTAATAAGTGATATTCTACCAGCGGAGAGATTGATTTAATAAGTGATATTCTACCAGCAGAGAGATTGATTTAATAAGTGATATTCTACCAGCGGAGAGATTGATTTAATAAGTGATATTCTACCAGCAGAGAGATTGATTTAATAAGTGATATTCTACCAGCAGAGAGATTGATTTAATAAGTGATATTCTACCAGCTGAGAGATTGATTTAATAAGTGATATTCTCCCAGCGGAGAGATTGATTTAATAAGTGATATTCTCCCAGCGGAGAGATTGATTTAATAAGTGATATTCTCCCAGCGGAGAGATTGATTTAATAAGTGATATTCTACCAGCGGAGAGATTGATTTAATAAGTGATATTCTACCAGCGGAGAGATTGATTTAATAAGTGATATTCTACCAGCTGAGAGATTGATTTAATAAGTGATATTCTACCAGCTGAGAGATTGATTTAATAAGTGATATTCTACCAGCGGAGAGATTGATTTAATAAGTGATATTCTACCAGCGGAGAGATTGATTTAATAAGTGAAACAAGCAGGCAGTGAAGCGCAATTCCTCCCCTTATAGTTTACACTCAGCTTCTGGATAATGGAAGGAACCCCTTCCTTTTTATTTGCTGATCAGTACATGTGGCGGTTTACAGATGAAATCATAATTTGGCATGTTTATTGCTGTATCACAATGCATAATCCGTGGATCATGGATCGGATCGATTAAAGATCGCGATGCATCGGTATTCGAGGAATTATTACACCCCTAGTGGATAGTTAAGAGATTGTAATCTGAATGCTGAGGTGTTGTGTATTGGGTTTGATAGGAATTTAGTTACATGCACAAAAGTAACAGAACTCACATGTTTACAGTGTTACAGTATTTACAAGTTTATTTTTAGTCAAATGAAGAAGGTTGAAAGAACTGCAGTGAATGAATCAATCACAGTACAGCACAGACTCGGTGTAATGTCCTTACTCTGTAGTAAGCATGTAATGAAGAGTCGGGGGCACAGGGGGGGGGCTCAATTCACATGCACTTTATTCCATGGTTATTAGTTCACATTAATGATGTTTATTGCTTTTCTCCTGCACTAATCTACCACTATGCTGCTCTCCCCGTGTCTATCCCCACACTGTCTAATCCTTCCGCTTCTCAGCCTCACTTCCTTTGTGCGACCTACATGCTGTATTTCTTAAAGGGGCAGCTGTACATTTCTGGACACTACACTCTGTACAACTCGTATAGTTTGATTGAAATGGGAATTAATAAAATAACTACAGCGTTATTTTTATGAAAACAATCCAATCACAAGCTGTGCACAAACTGTTGACTCTAAGTTCAGGTATTGGCTTGTATTGTCTAATTTGACGACTTAAATATGAAAAGTTAACAAATGTACTTCATACAGAGTTAACACAAACAGTAATAAGCAACGTACAGTTTCACGCAGAAATCAAACATTGTTGACTGTTTCGCATGCATGCTTTGAAAGCTCTGCTGACAAGCTTGTTGTCCTGATTAACCTGCGCTTTAAAGCCAGCTGAAGGGGAGCTCGTTTTCTCTTGTGACTCATTGAGCACTGATGTTGTAAGCAGCTGCTCTTGGTGTTTGTGAGGGAATGAATGAACGATCCGTTTCCAGTCAGAGTTCAGTCACGTGAAATGCCAGGGTCCAGTTATCCACTAATCTTTAATAGTTTTTATCCCTTTAGTACCGGTAATAAGTGCCGAGATTTACTGTATTATAATTGTTATTACAACAGAAGTCTATTTTTCTTGTGGATTCATGTGATTATTAAGTACATCACCACTGCCACTGTGCTGCTCCACACCTCCGATGAACCCAGGAGGGAGCCCCCCTCCCTGGACCTCGTGTCCCGGAAGGTTTCTAGTCTGTGCCCCTGATCTCCTGGGAAGATCATAGAAACTCATGATTGAACCCTATCCTAGTACCACAGACAAAGCACAGCAACATACAGTAGAAATATCATCTGAAAACACTGCCTTCCTTTCAACATTCAAAACCAAAATCAAATAAAGCAAATTAGCATGCTTGTATTTCTGAGGGGAAAATGGTTTTCTATGTGAGTACATTACAAATATCTGTACATTTCTGCAGTGATTAATGGGTTTCTGTGGCCATCACTGCATTCTGCACCCTTGTGTGAATTCTGCATTGCTTTGTGACATCACAGAATGGTGGAATCCTGGAGAGACTGGTGCATGTCAGCAGCTCACTGGCACTGTGTGTTTTACTCTGGGATTATTGAAATGTGTCACTAATCCTCATTTGTATTCCTCTTCCAGGAACTCACTCACTGCAGGGTTTTGGAGTGGCAACCACAGAAGGGACTGGGTTTCCAGAGTTTGTGTTTCTGGCGATGCTGGATGATGTGCAATACATGTCCTTTAACAGCACCATGAAAAAACCCGTCTTCCAAACACACTGGAGGAATGAGACGAAGGGTCGGGAGTTCAGGGAAAGACGCAGCTGGTATATTCTCCATGGTCAACAAATCTTAAAATGGAGTTTGATAAATACAGTCCAGCACTTTAACCATACTGGAGGTGAGTACAGATACACACACAGCCCCTTCTATCACTGTTAGAGACACAGGGACTATAGGACTGAGTACAGACACACACAGCCCCTTCTATCACTGTGAGAGACACAGGGACTATAGGACTGAGTACAGACACACACAGCCCCTTCTATCACTGTTAGAGACACAGGGACTATAGGACTGAGTACAGACACACACAGCCCCTTCTATCACTGTGAGAGACACAGGGACTATAGGACTGAGTACAGACACACACACAGCCCCTTCTATCACTGTGAGAGACACAGGGACTATAGGACTGAGTACAGACACACACAGCCCCTTCTATCACTGTGAGAGACACAGGGACTATAGGACTGAGTACAGACACACACAGCCCCTTCTATCACTGTGAGAGACACAGGGACTATGAGGAGCCCCTTCTGAGTACAGACACACACAGCCCCTTCTATCACTGCAAAAGAAAGACATGGAGGATTGTTTTCTGGCCAGATGCTACAAAAGAAATATGGTCAGGTTAAATTATTAGTATTTATTTCTTACACCCTTATATATATATATATATATATATGTGTATATATATATATATATATATATACACACACACACACACACACACACATATATATTGTGAACTGGAGACTCGCCCCACAGGCTCGCACGGGTTCTTTTCCCTTCAAAGTCACGCCCAGACACACAGGATTGAAAGGAACAGCGCTCACGCGCACTTTTAATAAACACAATGAAATAAACAAAAACAAACACCTAGCTCTTATTTGGAGCACTAACTAAACATTCACCAGGAACCTACTCTAATAAAACCAGACAGCCAAGCTGTTTACCGGCTGAAACAAAAACATAAGATTAAACACCAGAAAGACTTCTACACAGTAGCTTTTACATAGCGGTTGAAAACACCAACAACCGGGCCCTCCACACAGCAGCAGCCTTGAGCACACTGACTGCTTTCTTTAAATACCCTGCACCTGGCTCTAATTTACAATAATCACCAGGTGCAGGCGATAATTAATAATAAAACAATTAACAGAAATAAATTAATTAAACCAATGTGCATTTGCACATGTTTTTAGGCAGGGAGGAATCTGACCCTCTCCCTGCTATCTCACTATATATATACACACACACACACACACACACACACACACACACACACACACACACACGATGCCGTGAAAAAGTATTTGCCCCCTGTCTGATTTTCTGCATTTTTGCACATTTTTTCACATTGAATTTGGTCAGATCTTTTTGTGGGTTGTATTAGTATATAGAGGGAGTCTGAGAGAAAAAAATGACACCAAAGTTTGGTGCATCTTTCATTTGTTTGGTGTGCAGGGTAATCAAACATGCAATCTTCAGGTGTGAAAAAGTTATATTCCCCCTAGTTAACTCAACCCAATTAAAGAGATAATTAGGGTCAGCTGTTTGAATACTTTGGTTAACAATCAGGCCTGCCCACTATAAATCTGCCTAACTTTGGCCCTTACCATCAGAGTGAAGTTGCAAGCACACAGGATCTAGAGGCACATCATGCCACAGTCAAAATAAATTCCTGAAGACCTCCGGAAAAAAAAAGGTTGTTGATGCCTATCAGTCTGGAAATGGTTACAAAGCTATTTCTAAGGCCCTGGGGCTCCACCAAACCACAGTTAGAGCCACATTGTCCAAATGGAGAAAGTTTGGGACAGTAGTGAATCTTCCCAGGAGTGGCCGTCCTGCCAAAATCTCTCCAAGAGCAAGGCGTAAAATCGTCCAGGAAGTCACAAAGAACCCTAGAACAACATCCAGGGATCTGCAGGTCTCTCTCGCCTCGGCTAAGGTCAGTGTTCATGACTCCACCATCAGAAAGACACGGGGCAAAAATGGGATTCATGGCAGAGTAGCAAGGTGGAAACCACTGCTCACTAAGAAGAACATGAATGCTCGTCTCAAGTTTGCCAAAAAGCACCTGGATGATCCTCAAGAGTTCTGGAACAATGTTCTGTGGACAGATGAGTCAAAAGTGGAACTCTTTGGCCAGCTTGGGCCCCGTTATGCCTGGCGAAAACCAAACGCTGCATTCCACAGTAAGAACCTCATACCAACAGTCAAGCATTGTGATGGTAGTGTCATGATTTGGGGGTGCTTTGCTGCATCAGGAACTGGACGACTTGCCATCATTGAAGGAACCATGAATTCTGCTCTGTATCAGAGAATTCTGCAGGAGAATGTCAGGCCATCCACCCGTGAGCTGAAGCTGAAGCGCAGCTGGGTCATGCAGCAAGACAATGATCCGAAACACACAAGCAAGACTACATCAGAATTCTTGTTCTTCAACCAATTGAAAGTTTTGGAATGGCCTAGTCAAAGTCCAGACCTAAACCCCATTGAGATATTGTGGCAGGACCTGACACAAGCAGTTTATGCTCAAAAACCCACAAATGTCACTGAGTTGAAGCAGTTCTGCATGAAGGAGTGGGCCAAAATTCCTCCACGGCGCTGTGAGAGACTGATCGATAACTACAGGAAGTGTTTGGTTGCAGTTATTGCTGCTAAAGGTGGTGTAACCAGTTATTGCGTCTAAGGGGGCGATTACTTTTTCACACGGGGGCATTGGGTGCTCCATAACATTCTTTAATAAATAAATGAAATAAGTATCAAAATGTTGTGTTATTTGTTCACTCAGGGTCCCTTTTATCTAATATTAGATTTTGGTTGAAGATCTGATAATATTCAGTGTGAAAAATATGCAAAAATGTAGAAAATCAGACGGGGCAAATACTTTTTCACGGTACTGTATATATATACAGATAGATAGATAGATAGATATACAGTGGCTCTCAAAAGTATTCACCCCCTTGGACTTTTCCACATTTTATTGTGCTATGTACTTTACAGTGCTTTGCGATACTTTTGTATATTAAGCACTATATAAATACAATAAATAAATAGCATGCATACACCTGAGACTGACCACAATGCAAGAGCATATTCTATAAGGAACCTGTTAATACATGTGTATAATAATCAATAATATGTTCTATAAGGAGTCTGTTAATACATGTGTATAATAATCAATAATATATTCTATAAGGAGTCTGTTAATACATGTGTATAATAATCAATAATATAATGTATAAGGAGTCTAGTAATACATGTCTTTTAATAATCAATACTACCTGAGTGTAATGCTCTTGGGTCAGTGTGGGGGCACTCACAAGTTATTCTCATTGCACGCTGTCCAGTGGGCAGAGTTGGTTGCCGTTACATCGTATTGGCGTCATATTCTGGTGTTATATATGAAAGTTTTTCTGAAGTCCAAACCACAACGTTGTATCAACGCCACAATCTGAACGTTATAATGACTTCAGAATCATAACGTCGTGATTAGGTCAGAGTCTGACCTAAAAATATTATTATTAATTACTGAATTAATAGCTTTCATATGCATTAATAATCCAACCATAATCCAGTGAGATTCCTAACCTGCGTGTGTATATATCATAATCCGGTGAGATTCCTAACCTGCGTGTGTATATATCATAATCCGGTGAGATTCCTAACCTGCGTGTGTATATATCATAATCCGGTGAGATTCCTAACCTGCGTGTGTATATATCATAATCCGGTGAGATTCCTAACCTGCGTGTGTATATATCATAATCCGGTGAGATTCCTAACCTGCGTGTGTATATATCATAATCCGGTGAGATTCCTAACCTGCGTGTGTATATATCATAATCTGGTGAGATTCCTAACCTGTGTGTGTATATATCATAATCCGGTGAGATTCCTAACCTGCGTGTGTATATATCATAATCCGGTGAGATTCCTAACCTGCGTGTGTATATATCATAATCCGGTGAGATTCCTAACCTGCGTGTGTATATATCATAATCCGGTGAGATTCCTAACCTGCGTGTGTATATATCATAATCCGGTGAGATTCCTAACCTGCGTGTGTATATATCATAATCCGGTGAGATTCCTAACCTGCGTGTGTATATATCATAATCCGGTGAGATTCCTAACCTGCGTGTGTATATATCATAATCCGGTGAGATTCCTAACCTGCGTGTGTATATATCATAATCTGGTGAGATTCCTAACCTGCGTGTGTATATATCATAATCCGGTGAGATTCCTAACCTGCGTGTGTATATATCATAATCCGGTGAGATTCCTAACCTGCGTGTGTATATATCATAATCCGGTGAGATTCCTAACCTGCGTGTGTATATATCATAATCCGGTGAGATTCCTGACCTGTGTGTGTATATATCAGTGTTCACAGTGATCTGATTTGTTTTATATCACACTAAGTATCATGTTGACCAGCTGCATAAACTACAATTAGAATGCATCTTTAAAACTGGGCTCATATGTATTAAGCATAAATTATATTACCCACACATTGTATAGGAATTTTAAGATTTATGTAAAGAAAAAATAAAATAAAATAAATAAAATAAATAAGGGTAGACTAATGAAGTTTAATCTCTCTGATCTCTTATTATTATTCTCTCATCATCTCTCTGCCTCTCTCAAAGTGACTCTCTCTCCCTCCTTTAGACAGAGCTCATACCAGTTCTTTGCCTTTCTGAGTTTTTCAAATAACATAAAGAAAACTATAAGTTGATAGGTTAAAACTATTGTGGCAAAACACTAAATCTAATTGTCCTCATTTAACACTGTAAACTTCAATAATTTTAACAGGTACAGGCAGTTTCCAAGTTGAGTATACCTGTGTGTGTTAAACTCTTTCACTATAGCGACACAGTTTGAGCGGCTTTAAGTGAGATCAGACACTTTAACAGTTTATTTAACAGTTTATATATATATATATATATAATATATATATATATATATATATATATATATATATATATATATATTGTAATAAAATAAATATGCAAGAGTAAGTAGTAATGCAAAATAGAAGGTGAGGTTCTATGGTTGCATTGCTACAGAGCAATTTATCACACAGGTTATTTTCTTTAAAAACGCCTTTAAATTACCCCACTGAAAGTTAACTAATAGCAGCTGAAAGGGGGGAGTGGAGCGTTATATAAAGTGGCAAATAGCGAGGTACGGGGCTAAAAGAACGGCAACTGGGCAGTCAGTGCAGGAGAGAGCGTTTGCGTTTGGAAACAGGTGTTTAAAACAAAGTAAACAACGTGACTTGGAGAGTGGGGTTCGTTTACAAAAGGACATCAGACCAGGAATAAATGGAACACAGTGGTGGATAGCAGCGAAACAAACTATGGACATGGAGAAACAACTACGGGGCAGCAAGGTAGTTGAAACAAACTTTTAATATCCAAAACAGGAGTGGGGTTTGGATTTTTAAAAGAGATCTGTGTCGTATGTTTTCAAGCTGGGGTTGTGAGTGAAAACAGCAACTAAAGACTGTTTGTTTTATTCCTGCGATAACACGAGTGTGGAGTGTGTTGACATTATTTTGGAAAGCGTGTTCATTTGAACTTGGAGTGTATAGTTCAGAGATAAACCGCTTGTAAAACAACGCTGGCACCAGAGACTGTATACTTTTTTAACAAATAGTGCTTTGTGAAATTCGTGCTGGGTTTCAGGACACGTGAAGACGAAAAATCCCTGCAGTATATAACTGTGTATTAAAACCACAAGTATTGGACTGTTTTATAGAGAGTCAACACAGTTAATTTCAAGACCTTTATTTTTAGTTGTTGGCTGGAACGAATACGTGGTATTTTGAGTTGGATCTGTTTGGGAAAACGAGCCTTGTGCTTTTCTTCACTTTTACTTTATAAGCGCTGGGATTACTTCATCCTCCTTACCAGGACTGACCTGCTGGGGGCACCCTTGGTCATCGGTGAAACCTGAAAGCAGGACGGAGGTTTGTGTGCAGCCCTAAGCACGGATTATACAATTGCAGCGATTAAACAAAGGAAACGCATCTGGAAGTCCTCCTGGTGGCGAGTAGTGGAATTGCAGGCCAGAGGGCTTTCAAGTGAATGAACTCTTAACGCCCCAGAGTGTGGAGGCGGTGTTTTGTGTTTGGGTTGGGTAGGGGCTAGCCTTGCCCAACGGTCAAGACTAGGGACCTGAAACAGTTAAGATTAGGGCCCGGTGAGTGGGTTAGGTTTTATTTTCTGAGCACCCATTTGAAAGTGTTTTGTTCGCAATTGTAAAATAAACCCTCACTAGACTTCAACTCCTGCCTCTTGTCTGGTCTTTCATCAGATTACCACCCCAAAACAGAGCCCCAAGCTTATATATATATATATATATATATATATATATATATATATATATATATATATATATATATATGTGTGTGTGTGTGTGTGTACATAATGATAAATAATAATAATAATAATAATAATAATAATAATAAAATAATAAAGAACAATAGGAAATAGGCATTGACGCGTCAGGCAGCTTTGGGCTTAATTTAGTAATGGAGATGTATAAATATATAAAATATACAATATACTTTTATTGGACACTAATGCCTATTTTGTCTTTTGTCTTTGTGTGTTTATTCCAGTTCACACTTATCAGTACATGGGTGGCTGTGAGCTGGATGATGACGGGACCAGGCGGGCATATTTGTCTCATGCGTATGATGGGAAGGATTTTATTAGTTTTGATGTAGAGACCCTGACCTGGGTCGCTGCTGTGCCACAGGCTGTCTTCTATAAACACAAGCAGGAAGCTGACCCAGCCTGGCAACAGATCACTTTGGACTATCATAGACAGGACTGTTTCCTGTTGCTGGAGCAGTACCTCCAGTATGGGATGGAGACCCTGCAGAGAAAAGGTAAAGTAACAATCTCATATTGCTTGTGTTTAACTCATCAGATACTAACTGAGTGTTTATAGTTTAAAGGTACAGTAACAATCTCATGCAGTATTCCTGTTTGAGATCCTGTACAGGTGTATTTTTCTGTTGTAAATTTATTTTCGTTTAGGTAAAAGCCTATGCTGGTCTGTTGCTGGTGCAGCTGCTGGTAACTGGTCATGTGTCTCATTAAGTCAGAAAGGTTTTTATTCTACACATATGTATATGATATCCATGGTTTGATTTATTTCCTTTAACTTTAAATAATAAAAAGATAAAGTCACATTGAAGTTTAACTGCCCCTCAATATATGTGTAATTTACAGCCTGGGTTTACTTGCTATTCAAACTCTAGATGCAAGCACTGCATTAATAAATGAACCTGCAGATGATCAAGCTGAAAACAGACACAGATCACATACCTGGATTTACACAGCGTGGGATTTACACAGTACAGGATTTACACAGCGTGGGATTTACACAGTACAGGATTTACACAGTGTGGGATTTACACAGTACAGGATTTACACAGTGTGGGATTTACACAGTACAGGATTTACACAGTGTGGGATTTACACAGTACAGGATTTACACAGCGTGGGATTTACACAGATTTACACAGTGTGGGATTTACACAGTACAGGATTTACACAGTGTGGGATTTATACAGTACAGGATTTACACAGTGTGGGATTTATACAGTACAGGATTTACACAGTGTGGGATTTATACAGTACAAGATTTACACAGTATGGGATTGTGGCAGAGTGTCCTGCCCCTATATAAACTACTGGTCAAAAGTTTTAGAACACCTCCATTTTTCCAGTTTTTATTGAAATTTAAGCAGATCCAAGTCCAGTGAATAACCTGAAATGGTGCAAAGGTAAGCGGTAAACTGCCAGAGGTAAAAACTGAAAAATAATGTACATTTCAGAGTTATACAAAAAGGCCTTCTTCAGGGAACAAGTAATGGGTTAACAACTTACAGCTGTTCTGCAGCAATGGAAGTAAATTAAGCCTTGAAAGTTGATGCTAACAATTCCTACAGGTGTCCCAACTTTTGTTGATTACTTACAAACCCTCTGTCTGTATAAAAGCAGTGTTGGAACAGACTGTGTTACTACACCCTCTTAAGCATTATTTGGAAGGTATTGTACTGCAGGAAGTAGTATATTGCTATCATAATGGCGAGAAAAAGGCAATTAACAAAGGAAGACAGACAGACCATTATAACCCTTAAAAGTGTAGGTCTTTCCTTTAGAGAAATTGCAAAGAAAGCCAAGGTGTCAGTGAGTACAGTTTCCTACACCATCAAAAGGCACTTGGAAACTGGAGGAAACTCTGACAGGAAGAGGTCTGGCAGACCCAAAGCCACAACAGAATCAGAAGACAAGTTTCTGAGTCAACAGCTTGCGTGATAGGCGGCTCACAGGACAACAGCTTCAAGCACAGCTTAACACTGGTCGAAGTAAGCAAGTCTCAGTTTCAACTGTGAAGAGAAGACTTCGAGCTGTAGGTTTGACAGGTCGAGTGGCAGTAAGAAAGCCATTGCTAAGATGGCAAAATAAGAAAAAGAGGCTTGCCTGGGCCATGAAGCACCGCCAGTGGACTACTGAAGACTGGAAGAAGGTCTTATGGACCGATGAATCAAAATTTGAAATCTTCGGTTCATCACGCAGGGTTTTAGTACGCCGCCGAGTAGGTGAAAGGATGGTTCCTCGGTGTGTGACACCAACTGTCAAACATGGAGGAGGAAGCGTGATGGTCTGGGGCTGACTTGCTGGATCCGGAGTCGGCGACTTGCACAGAGTGAGTGGCACCCTGAACCAAATCGGCTACCACAGAATTTTGCAGCGCCCTGCAATACCCTCTGGTATACGCCTAGTTGGTCAGGGGTTCATTCTACACCAAGATAATGACCCAAAACATAAGAACATAAGAACATAAGAAAGTTTACAAACGAGAGGAGGCCATTCGGCCCATCTTGCTCGTTTGGTTGTTAGTAGCTTATTGATCCCAAAATCTCATCAAGCAGCTTCTTGAAGGATCCCAGGGTGTCAGCTTCAACAACATTACTGGGGAGTTGATTCCAGACCCTCACAATTCTCTGTGTAAAAAAGTGTCTCCTATTTTCTGTTCTGAATGCCCCTTTTTCTAAACTCCATTTGTGACCCCTGGTCCTTGTTTCTTTTTTTCAGGCTGAAAAAGTCCCTTGGGTCGACACTGTCAATACCTTTTAGAATTTTGAATGCTTGAATTAGGTCGCCACGTAGTCTTCTTTGTTCAAGACTGAACAGATTCAATTCTTTTAGCCTGTCTGCATATGACATGCCTTTTAAGCCCGGAATAATTCTGGTCGCTCTTCTTTGCACTCTTTCTAGAGCAGCAATATCTTTTTTGTAGCGAGGTGACCAGAACTGAACACAATATTCAAGATGAGGTCTTACTAGTGCATTGTACAGTTTTAACATTACTTCCCTTGATTTAAATTCAACACTTTTCACAATGTATCCGAGCATCTTGTTGGCCTTTTTTATAGCTTCCCCACATTGTCTAGATGAAGACATTTCTGAGTCAACAAAAACTCCTAGGTCTTTTTCATAGATTCCTTCTCCAATTTCAATATCTCCCATATGATATTTATAATGTACATTTTTATTTCCTGCGTGCAGTACCTTACACTTTTCTCTATTAAATGTCATTTGCCATGTGTCTGCCCAGTTCTGAATCTTGTCTAGATCATTTTGAATGACCTTTGCTGCTGCAACAGTGTTTGCCACTCCTCCTACTTTTGTGTCGTCTGCAAATTTAACAAGTTTGCTTACTATACCAGAATCTAAGTCATTAATGTAGATTAGGAATAGCAGAGGACCTAATACTGATCCCTGTGGTACACCGCTGGTTACCACACTCCATTCTGAGGTTTTTCCTCTAATCAGTACTTTCTGTTTTCTACATGTTAACCACTCCCTAATCCATGTACATGTGTTTCCTTGAATCCCAACTGCGTTCAGTTTGAGAATTAATCTTTTGTGCGGGACTTTGTCAAAAGCTTTCTGGAAATCTAAATAAACCATGTCATATGCTTTGCAATTATCCATTATCGATGTTGCATCCTCAAAAAAATCAAGCAAGTTAGTTAGGCACGATCTCCCTTTCCTAAAACCATGTTGACTGTCTCCCAGTACCCTGTTACCATATAGGTAATTTTCCATTTTGGATCTTATTATAGTTTCCATAAGTTTACATTGCATATAATAGAAGTCAGGCTATGTCAGAACTACCTTAGAAGAAAAGAACAAGACGGTAGGCTTCAAATCATGGAATGGCCAACACAGTCTCCAGACTTAAACCCCATCGAGCTGGTTTGGGATGAACTGGACAGAAGGGTGAAAGCAAAGCATCCTACAAGTGCAACACATTTGTGGGAACTTCTGCAACAGTGTTGGGAAGAACTTTCAGAACAATATTTGATTTCCATTGTAGAAAGAATGCCACGAGTGTGTTCGGCTGTTATATCTGCAAAAGGTGGCTACTTTGATGAGTCAAAAATTTAGATTAAATTTTGTTAAACAAAACAATTCCATGATTTCTTTTTTATCTCCAATTGTTTATTTTTTCTATGCTTTAATTTCAGAGTACATTGAGACATTAAACTGCGTAAATTTCAATAAAAACTGGAAAAATGGAGGTGTTCTAAAACTTTTGACCGGTAATGTGTATGTGTGCACTGTTTTATTATTATTTGTTTTATTATTTAATAATTATACTGAGCGTCCCTGTGCCTCAGTTTCACCCGCCATTCCTTGTTTTGGAGTCTGTGTTTCTGGTGTGACGTTACCACTGCAAGCCACCCTTTCACAGTTGGTGTCCAGAAGTGGGAGTACAGCACCTCCAAGTGTCAGACCAGAAGTACGGCGGGTGAATTTATTTTTGCGCAACAGGAGTGTTTTTTTGGTTTGGGGGAAAAAAAAAAAAGAAATAGATAAAGTGGAGGAGTATGTGGAGAGGTGGCATGAGCATCAGAGGGAGTTAAAGGAAGGAGGGGCTACATGGTGCCTCGCCTGTCTGGAGTAGGGGCACCTCCCTGACGTGTGCCCATATGAAGACCCCCTTTTTGTGGAGGCCTTCGATTGGGGTGAGGTGGAGACCACGGAGGAGTGGATCCGCCTTGAAGTCTGTACCATCGCCGCAGGTGGATCAGGAAACCTGCCTCACCTGCCTTAAAGGGGAGGAGTGGTGCTTTGCCGTCGGCAAGGTCGGGCATAAATCACCTGATCAGCCTCCTCCATGGCAGAAGGTGGAACTGCCGGAAGGGAAGGAGTGTCGGTGCCAAGAAGAAGTGAAGAAGGTGGTGCGTCCACAGCCCAAGAAAGGGAAGCCCAAGAGTGGTCGCTGGGATGGTTGCTTTCTTGTGGTCGAGGCCTCTAGTTGGTGCCCTTCCTGTGGGAAGGGGGCC
This sequence comes from Polyodon spathula, assembly GCF_017654505.1. Taxonomy (NCBI): domain Eukaryota; kingdom Metazoa; phylum Chordata; class Actinopteri; order Acipenseriformes; family Polyodontidae; genus Polyodon; species Polyodon spathula. Next base: position 5,653,674 of record NC_054569.1, on the reverse strand, counting down.
CACACTGTCGTCATCTGTCCCCGCCCCGGAGAGGAGGAGGAGGGACGACAGAAGGGCAGCTGGGAAGCTTACCTCAGTGCTCTTGGGGCCATGAACTGGTGCACTGCCTGCGGGGAGTGGGGCCACTTCGTGGTCAACTGCCCTATTCTACAGGAGGAGGAGGAGAAGCACCAGTTTGCAGAAGGAGAGGAGCCATCGCTGCCATCTCCAGTGCAAGAGGGAGAAGCCCCGCTATCTCCAGTGCAAGGGAGAGGAGCCATCGAACGTCCGCAGTCCAAGAAAGGGAAGCCCCCAGGTCCACAGCCCAAGATGAGAACAGCAGAGGAAAAGTGCCTGCTGTTCCCATCTCCACCAGCAGAGGGAGAATGCCTGCTGGTTCTGCCTCCACCACTGTGGAAGGACTACCTGTCGCTCCCACCTCCACCAGCAGAGGGAGAATGCCTGCTGGTTCCTCCACCACCAGCAGAGAGAATGCCTGCTGGTTTCACCACCACCCTCATGAGGAGAGGAGCAGGAGCTGCTGCTGGTTTCACCACCACCCTCATGAGGAGAGGAGCAGGAGCTGCACCACAGAGCCAGCACTACCCCTGAGCGCTATCTTCCCTGCACAGCACAGCGAGGGAGAGCCGCACCAGTTCCCTGCAACAGGGGGAGACTACACGCTGTTCCCACCTTCGTCGCCAGGAGACTACACGCTGCTCCCACCTCCACCGCTTCCACTCTGCTCAGGAGCTGCCTCAGCACCAGGAGCTGCCACCTCCGCCACCTCCAGCAGAGGGTGAATTCCTGCTGGTTCCACCTCCACTGCCATGGGAGGACTGCTTGCAGCTCCCACCTCCACCAGCAGAGGGTGAATTCCTGCTGGTTCCATCTCCACTGCCATGGGAGGACTGCTTGCAGCTCCCACCTCCACCAGCAGAGGGTGAATTCCTGCTGGTTTGTCCTCCACCGCCATGGGAGGACTGCTTGCAGCTCCCACCTCCACCAGCAGAGGGTGAATACCTGCTGGTTCCATCTCCACTGCCATGGGAGGACTGCTTGCAGCTCCCACCTCCACCAGCAGAATTCCTGCTGGTTCCGTACTGTGGCCGGAGCCCAACAAGAGGGAGCAGCCAGCTATGAAGAAGTTCGCCTGTCAGGGATGCCTGCCTCGCAGCCGCCAGGGGATGCCTGCTGGAGCCCAACATCAGGGAGCAGCCAGCAGAGGTCAGGAGGCTGCCGTTCGGCTCCGGGATTACCTTGGCCGGAGAGTCAGGAGGCAGCCGGGTGGTTGCCAGGATTGCCTTGGCCGGAGGAGCCGGCCTGTGTACAGTCGGCCTACTACAGCTGTGGGGTGGGAGGAGGACCTCCCACTGTGGAGGAGGACCTCCCTTTGTGGCCACCACCTTTGGCCTATTGCTGCCCCTGTTCCTGGGCAGGGACTGTAAACCGGGATTTTGGGGACTAAGGGTGGAGGTGGCCTTTTGAGGCCATGTGTGCTGCCACAAGGGGGGGTCGTATGTGGCGGAGTGTCCCGCCCCTATGTACATGTGTGCGCTGTTTTATTTTATTATATATTATATTCATTGCTTGCTGTTTCAGACCGGTGCAAAGCCGCTCTCAGTGTGACTGGGTTGAATCCCCATCCCTATAAGGCTTGTGGGAATGTGTCTGGAGCCTTAATACGGAAATGGTTTAATGGTTAATTAAGGCTCCAGCAACGATATAAAAGACCAACTCCAAGCTCATTAGGGGAGAGGGTTCAGAGTGGAGAACGAGTGAGGAGTTGGGAGGTAAATCTAAAGTCGAGAGATAAACAATTGCTATACGTGTTGGTTAAAACCAGCGCGATACTTGTTTCGTTATTATTGTTTGTTTGTTTGGCCAACGCGCCTTTTTGTTTTGTGTCTTTTATGTTTGTTTAAATGTTTGTATTGCTGTTTAATAAATATACTGAGCGACCCTGTGCCTCAGTTTCACCCGCCATTACTTGTTTTGGAGTCTGTGTTTCTGGTCTGAAGGACCAAAACAAAGGTGTTGAAGCTCAAATAGAAAGACACAGAACAAGACTTACAAAAATAAAGGTTTCCAGGCTGGGCGATGCCTTCACTGGAACAGAAAATACAAAAAAAACACAAAACAGCAAACCAAAAAAGCATCAAGCACAAACACCAGCTTGCTTCCTCAGCTCCCTCCTCTCCCTAATGGGAAGCTGAGGCCTCCTTTTATGTCATGTGGCTGGGTGCTGATTGATAGTTAATTACTCTAATCAATCCCAGCCACCTGAACACAATAAACCCAGGCAGGTAGGGGAATTTAACCCCATCCCTGCCAATCTGTATAGGGCAGAGCTCTGCTCTGCCACAGTGGGATTTACAGTGTAGGATTTTTTTTCGACTACATGAAGACCCTGCTGCCTGGTTATGTGAGAAGCTGCCTGATATGGCAGAGATACAGGGATATTCCTAATAGAGTTGATATGGCAGAGATACAGGGATATTCCTAATAGAGATGATATGACAGATACAGGGATATTCCTAATAGAGTTGATATGGCAGAGATACAGTGATATTCCTAATAGAGTTGATATGGCAGAGATACAGTGATATTCCTAATAGAGTTGATATGGCAGAGATACAGGGATATTCCTAATAGAGTTGATATGGCAGAGATACAGTGATATTCCTAATAGAGTTGATATGGCAGAGATACAGTGATATTCCTAATAGAGTTGATATGGCAGAGATACATGATATTCCTAATAGAGTTGATATGGCAGAGATACAGTGATATTCCTAATAGAGTTGATATGGCAGAGATACATGATATTCCTAATAGAGTTGATATGGCAGAGATACAGTGATATTCCTAATAGAGTTGATATGGCAGAGATACAGTGATATTCCTAATAGAGTTGATATGGCAGAGATACAGTGATATTCCTAATAGAGTTGATATGGCAGAGATACAGTGATATTCCTAATAGAGTTGATATGGCAGAGATACAGGGATATTCCTAATAGAGTTGATATGGCAGAGATACAGTGATATTCATATGGCATGTCCGAGATACAGTGATACCAATAGATTCCTACCTGTGCTCTATGCCGCTTCTGAGAAGAAAATAAAAGGACGTGAACAATGTCTCTTACTGTTTGTAACTATAAGCTATATTTTCAACATGAGCACAAACCCTCTATAGAAACAGTAAAGGAATGTGTTGCTGTGCTGAGATCACTGGTAATGCACAGACTGTGCTGTTCAATTACTATAAACACAAAGGTACCTGTACAAACACAATGCCTGTTTGTTCTGCTGTTCACTAAGACACTGCTGAGCTGATCCGTTTAGTGAGATCAGTTCCAATTGAAAGTGACCAGCGTGCCAGGGCTAGAGCTACACTCGGATCAGCCACACATTAGCTCCATTTACATATACCCTCTCAGCCAATCAGAGTGGAGGGGGTTTCTACAGTGTGATTGAATACTGCATGAAACAATACTGGGGTCTAACTGTAACAGCACTGCTGTTCTCTTTCTCCAGTCCGCCCTGCAGTGACGCTGATACAGAGGAAAGCGCGTGAATCTGCAGGAACGGACGTCATTTGCCACGTGACGGGGTTCTACCCCCGAGAGGTTGAGGTGAACTGGGTCAGAGACGGGGAGGCTGTGCTGGAGGAGGGGGTGTGGAGTGGAGAGGTGCTGCCCAACGGGGACACAACCTACCAGCTGAGAAAGATCCTGACAGTGAGTCCTGAGGACCAGAAGAAACACAGCTACTCCTGCCAGGTGCACCACGCCAGCCTGGATGAGAAGATGGATGTGAAATGGGGTAAGAGAGAGAGAGAGAGAGACCCTGCTACTGAAATAGACTGTGTGAGCAGGGAGGGGAGGGGAGGGAGGCTGTACCTGAGACCCTGGTACTGAAATAGACTGTGTGAGCAGGGAGGGAGGGAGAGGCTGTACCTGAGACCCTGGTACTGAAATAGACTGTGTGAGCAGGGAGGGAGGGAGGCTGTACCTGAGACCCTGGTACTGAAATAGACTGTGTGAGCAGGGAGGGAGGGAGGCTGTACCTTAGACCCTGGTACTGAAATAGACTGTGTGAGCAGGGAGGGAGGGAGGGAGGCTGTACCTGAGACCCTGGTACTGAAATAGACTGTGTGAGCAGGGAGGGAGGGAGGCTGTACCTTAGACCCTGGTACTGAAATAGACTGTGTGAGCAGGGAGGGAGGGAGGGAGGCTGTACCTGAGACCCTGGTACTGAAATAGACTGTGTGAGCAGGGAGGGAGGGAGGGAGGCTGTACCTGAGACCCTGGTACTGAAATAGACTGTGTGAGCAGGGAGGGAGGGAGGCTGTACCTGAGACCCTGGTACTGAAATAGACTGAGTGAGCAGGGAGGGGAGGGAGGGAGGCTGTACCTGAGACCCTGGTACTGAAATAGACTGTGTGAGCAGGGAGGGAGGGGAGGGAGGCTGTACCTGAGACCCTGGTACTGAAATAGACTGTGTGAGCAGGGAGGGGAGGGAGGCTGTACCTGAGACCCTGGTACTGAAATAGACTGTGTGAGCAGGGAGGGGAGGGAGGGAGGCTGTACCTGAGACCCTGGTACTGAAATAGACTGTGTGAGCAGGGAGGGGAGGGAGGGAGGCTGTACCTGAGACCCTGTTGGAAAAAAAAAACATTATTGCTGTACATACACAGTATAATAAACTCAATGGTGCCTCAGAAAATATTAAACACAACAATGCCTCAACACATCTTCACCTGTTATTAGGACAAGCCTCACACCATTCATTTCAATAGGGATTGTAGAGGACTGTATCACACCATTCATTTCAATAGGGATTTTAGAGGTCTGTATCACACCATTCATTACAATAGGGATTGTAGAGGACTGTATCACACCATTCATTTCAATAGGGATTGTAGAGGACTGTATCACACCATTCATTTCAATAGGGATTGTAGAGGACTGGATCACACCATTCATTTCAATAGGGATTGTAGAGGACTGGATCACACCATTCATTTCAATAGGGATTGTAGAGGACTGGATCACACCATTCATTTCAATAGGGATTGTAGAGGACTGGATCACACCATTCATTTCAATAGGGATTGTAGAGGACTGTATCACACCATTCATTTCAATAGGGATTGTAGAGGACTGTATCACACCATTCATTTCAATAGGGATTGTAGAGGACTGTATCACACCATTCATTTCAATAGGGATTGTAGAGGACTGTATCACACCATTCATTTCAATAGGGATTGTAGAGGACTGGATCACACCATTCATTTCAATAGGGATTGTAGAGGACTGTATCACACCATTCATTTCAATAGGGATTGTAGAGGACTGGATCACACCATTCATTTCAATAGGGATTGTAGAGGACTGTATCACACCATTCATTTCAATAGGGATTGTAGAGGACTGTATCACACCATTCATTTCAATAGGGATTGTAGAGGACTGGATCACACCATTCATTTCAATAGGGATTGTAGAGGACTGTATCACACCATTCATTTCAATAGGGATTGTAGAGGACTGTATCACACCATTCATTTCAATAGGGATTGTAGAGGACTGTATCACACCATTCATTTCAATAGGGATTGTAGAGGACTGGATCACACCATTCATTTCAATAGGGATTGTAGAGGACTGGATCACACCATTCATTTCGATAGGGATTTGGTCGGTACATTCATTTCAGTAAATCATGCTGAATTACCCAGAATGCTGGTTTGTAGAGGGGCTGGATTAGACTGGTTTTACTGGAAATGCTAAATGCCTGTGGTAAACTTTCACACCACTGGTATTACTGTGCTTTACACAGAGCCTAATGCCTGCTGCAGGGATGTGGGTCATTATCTTCACTGATTGCTTTTGCTAAACAGTCTCCTGTGTGTTTGCAGCTCCAGAGGCTGCTCTGAACGTGGGGTTTGTTGCTGGTGGTGTGCTGGCTGCTCTGGGTCTGATCATCGCAGTGATCATAGGAGTTCACATCTGGATGAAAAGAGCATCAGGTGAGAGAGAGGGAGGCGGGGTTAAAAGCTGCTTCATTAATGCTGCATTTCTAATTCCTTTATCAGTTGTGTTCTGTATATACAGAATAGACAGGTCCTGATGAAATATACATATTTATGAGCTTAGCATGAACAAACTCCCATTTCTAATTGATCCCAGTCTTTTAACGCCCTGGTCTCTCCTGCAGTAAATGTGTAAAAGGTTCCTGTACTAGTCTTTGCACTGGGCTGCTGATTCCTCCATGTAGGAATCTGAAGAGCTGTCTTCCACAGTCCTCTCTGGACTCAGCTTTCAGCTGGCCTTAGAGTTTAGGTTCTGAATAAACTCCTGGCAGCAGTGAGGATGGATCGAGCCCTAACTCCTGAAACAGCTACCCAAGGGTTTCAACCACTGATGGAACTCCAGATTTGCAGAGTACTGGAAATGTTACCAAACAAGAGTTAAACACACATGCTGTGCTCTTGGAAAACAACATGTTAATAATGTGTGCCTATAAGCTCATCAGGACTCTTACAGGTGCTGATAAGGACATGGATCTAGTATTTTAGACATGCACTTTACAACCAGAACCCACACATCAGTGACACAGAGGCTGAATGCAACATATAGCTAGAGCTCCTGTACATTCTCTCAGTGTTTATCTCATTGCAGTCGGTGGAACTCAAGGAAACTGATATTTTGGGAGGCCCTGGACAGGGATACTGACCCGCAGTTTCAGGGCAGTTCTGTCCAAAGCTGGATGGGTCACCCTGGTCACTGAAGGAGAAATGACTTGAGCCCCCAGACATGAATTTACTTGGGCTACTGTTTTTGTTCTTTTAATATGTGAAAAAAAAAATGCACATGAAGGATAGTAGCTGGCAGAATCTTCAGAAAAAGATCTGCTGTGGGTTTAGTGCTAAGCTGCAAAAAATGGGTCAGAGTTTCTGTGTGATTTTAGGGAGTGCTTTTAGCAGTGAATCTCAACAGGGTCCTATAGCTCTATAAAGCAGGGCTGGGTGCAGGGAAAGTGAATCCAGCCCTGGCATGTGTGCACTAATAACACAAGTGCAATCACAACCTTCTCCAGTGTGTGGAATGATGACAGTACATTTCTCAATGATATGAAGCTGCTGATAGATTCACTTGTAAATACAGTAACCCTGAGTTTTGTAATTCACTCCTAGGTGCCAGGAGCCCTGACTACACAGCAGCGCAGAGTGAGTATTTTAGATGTGTTTTAATTGCATACATTTAAGAAGAAGAAATAAAACACTTCTAGTGAAGATCAAGGCTAAGAGGATAGAGGTTAGAATGAAGTTCTTGGCAAAATACCGATTTACTTGCGCTACCAAAAACTGGTTTGTAGAAACTGCCTGTACCTTCTTATTATCATCATTCTATGGGTCAGAGTTGTAATAGATGTGTTTGTGCAGAGCTGTCTCTCCCTGGTTTGCTCTGCTTTTAGGAGATCATTGTTTTCTATGGGTCAGAGTTGTAATAGATGTGTTTGTGCAGAGCTGTCTCTCCCTGGTTTGCTCTGCTTTTAGGAGATCATTGTTTTCTATGGGTCAGAGTTGTAATAGATGTGTTTGTGCAGAGCTGTCTCTCCCTGGTTTGCTCTGCTTTTAGGAGATCATTGTTTTCTATGGGTCAGAGTTGTAATAGATGTGTTTGTGCAGAGCTGTCTCTCCCTGGTTTGCTCTGCTTTTAGGAGATCATTGTTTTCTATGGGTCAGAGTTGTAATAGATGTGTTTGTGCAGAGCTGTCTCTCCCTGGTTTGCTCTGCTTTTAGGAGATCATTGTTTTTCTATGTGCCGCGCCTGCTAGATACTGAACTACAGTAACATTCAAATATAAACCCAAGGGAGAAGGGCTTTAAAGGCTCTTCTTTGAGAGATCTCCTCATGGGTCAGAGTTGTATTTTATTATTATTATTATTATTATTATTATTATTATTATTATTATTATTATTATTATTATTTCAGCAAAGGAACAAAGTGATGCTTCATCCAGCTCCACCAGCGACGACAGGTAAAGATACATTTTCATGCACTTTTAATAACTATTGGATTCTGTTCTTCTTCTAAATGAATCAGTTATCACCCCAGAAAAATGTATTAAAAACAGCACTGCTTATATTTCAAAATGGTTTTTTTTGATTGGTGCTATAGATGGTTTGCCATTTTTAAGGTGACAGTTGCCTGACTCTTCTGAGCTGCATGAGATTTTGTTTTCCTGTGAATAACGGACACCAGTGTCACTGATACTCCAGCATTGTCTTGATAGGACAGAGCACAGCACACCAACAAGGAGGGTAGAGTTCAGAGGAGATCCTGAGAGCGCTCCTGCTTCTCACTGATACTCTAGCATTGTCTTGATAGGACAGAGCACAGCACACCAACAAGGAGGGTAGAGTTCAGAGGAGATCCTGAGAGCGCTCCTGCTTCTCACTGATACTCCAGCATTGTCTTGATAGGACAGAGCACAGCACACCAACAAGGAGGGTAGAGTTCAGAGGAGATCCTGAGAGCGCTCCTGCTTCTCACTGATACTCCAGCATTGTCTTGGTAGGACAGAGCACAGCACACCAACAAGGAGGGTAGAGTTCAGAGGAGATCCTGAGAGCGCTCCTGCTTCTCACTGATACTCCAGCATTGTCTTGATAGGACAGAGCACAGCACACCAACAAGGAGGGTAGAGTTCAGAGGAGATCCTGAGAGCGCTCCTGCTTCTCACTGATACTCCAGCATTGTCTTGGTAGGACAGAGCACAGCACACCAACAAGGAGGGTAGAGTTCAGAGGAGATCCTGAGAGCGCTCCTGCTTCTCACTGATACTCCAGCATTGTCTTGCTAGGACAGAGCACAGCACACCAACAAGGAGGGTAGAGTTCAGAGGAGATCCTGAGAGCGCTCCTGCTTCTCACTGATACTCCAGCATTGTCTTGCTAGGACAGAGCACAGCACACCAACAAGGAGGGTAGAGTTCAGAGGAGATCCTGAGAGCGCTCCTGCTTCTCACTGATACTCCAGCATTGTCTTGATAGGACAGAGCACAGCACACCAACAAGGACGGTAGAGTTCAGAGGAGATCCTGAGAGCGCTCCTGCTTCTCACTGATACTCCAGCATTGTCTTGATAGGACAGAGCACAGCACACCAACAAGGACGGTAGAGTTCAGAGGAGATCCTGAGAGCGCTCCTGCTTCTCACTGATACTCCAGCATTGTCTTGATAGGACAGAGCACAGCACACCAACAAGGAGGGTAGAGTTCAGAGGAGATCCTGAGAGCGCTCCTGCTTCTCACTGATACTCCAGCATTGTCTTGATAGGACAGAGCACAGCACACCAACAAGGAGGGTAGAGTTCAGAGGAGATCCTGAGAGCGCTCCTGCTTCTCACTGATACTCCAGCATTGTCTTGATAGGACAGAGCACAGCACACCAACAAGGAGGGTAGAGTTCAGAGGAGATCCTGAGAGCGCTCCTGCTTCTCACTGATACTCCAGCATTGTCTTGATAGGACAGAGCACAGCACACCAACAAGGAGGGTAGAGTTCAGAGGAGATCCTGAGAGCGCTCCTGCTTCTCACTGATACTCCAGCATTGTCTTGATAGGACAGAGCACAGCACACCAACAAGGACGGTAGAGTTCAGAGGAGATCCTGAGAGCGCTCCTGCTTCTCACTGATACTCCAGCATTGTCTTGCTAGGACAGAGCACAGCACACCAACAAGGAGGGTAGAGTTCAGAGGAGATCCTGAGAGCGCTCCTGCTTCTCACTGATACTCCAGCATTGTCTTGATAGGACAGAGCACAGCACACCAACAAGGAGGGTAGAGTTCAGAGGAGATCCTGAGAGCGCTCCTGCTTCTCACTGATACTCCAGCATTGTCTTGATAGGACAGAGCACAGCACACCAACAAGGAGGGTAGAGTTCAGAGGAGATCCTGAGAGCGCTCCTGCTTCTCACTGATACTCCAGCATTGTCTTGTGTAACAGAGGTGCAGGGAGCAGCAGTTTAATTATAATTTGAGTTGTTTCTTGCTAGTTTTGAGGGAGCAAACACAAACAAACTGGTTCCATTGTGCTTTTCTCACCCATGTGCTTTACTAACCACAGTCTTTTTGTTCCATGTCTGTATTGTTCCAGGTGTGACCCTGTTGCAGAGAAGCTGACGGCACAGATAGAGAATATACAGCTCAGCTGAGACTTCATCTTTTACACTTTATTTACCCAGATATTGCCACACAGAGTGATCGCACAAACCAATACACTTTCCACTGTATTGTACTATTTCATGAATTCTGCACTTTCCACTGTGTTTAGTGTACTATTTCATGTATTATGCACTTTCCACTGTATATAATTTTTATATATCATTGGTTTATAACTGTATATCATGTGTTATGCATTTCTCTGTATTTTGAGGTATTACAGATTTTCTTGTTATCTTGTAAAGCGCTTTGTGATGGTGTTCCACTATGAAAGACGCTATATAAAATAAAGATTGATTGGTTGATTGATTGATACTGTGGGAATACAGTAAAGCACTTAATCCAGGATCAGAAACTGGTATAGGGGTCAGTTCAGTAGATATATGGGGCGCCTCTTTACATTCATGCAATGGTTAACGAACAGATAGATCAGAACAGGCATTGGGATTCTTGTTTTGTTTTGCAATATTTCAGACATTACGTGGTTGTCTGACAGACATTAGCATCATGGTAACTACATTCTAAACCCCATCCTCTTTGGACTTCCTCCCATAGACTGATCAGGAAAGAATCCAAGAATGCACCCCATTAAAATACAGAATCCATTAAACTGTAAAATATATAAAACCATTACAATATATTAAACACATGCTCAGCTGATCCAGTATAAAACATTACAATATATTAAACACATGATCAGCTGATCCAGTATAAACCATTACAATATATTAAACACATGCTCAGCTGATCCAGTATAAACCATTACAATATATTAAACACATGCTCAGCTGATCCAGTATAAACCATTACAATATATTAAACACATGCTCAGCTGATCCAGTATAAACCATTACAATACATTGAACACATGATCAGCTGGTACAGATTCATTTCTGAGTTGATGAAACTCATTCATACCCATGCTGTCTCATCCAGCCAGCATTGTTTATAATGATAATAAACAGTGTATTTCAAACTGATCTAACAAGCAGCATGTTTGAACAGAAACATCTTTAAAGGTGCAATTGCATGTTATTATAATGTCATACAGTAATACAGAGTAGGAGCAAATCCCTTCAAACTAATTATTTTATTCTTCACCTGGACAAGACTGTGGGGCACTGCATCTTATTTCATGAAAACCGTCTCCTGTAAGCTTTTCAGTGCTTTCTCTTTTGTGATACGTTTCCATTCTCTTGGGATATCAGCTTGATTTGCATTGCAGTTCTCGGCAAACTGTTCATTAAATGTGGCAGGACATACTTCCAGTAGTCAGAGGCTTCAATGTTTGCATCGGGTGAATTTTACAGTCAGGATAAAATGTTTGATATTGTTATATGGATAGAAATACCAATGTGTATCTTTGCTCCAGAATGTACTCCTACTATTTACATTCGATTAGTTTCCTTGAATTCTCAAATGTATATCTAGCAACCCACTTGGTCAATCCGCTGAAGCAAAGTGCTCTTTGTGGTCCACCCCTCCGGCCATAGCTATCCTTCTACAACCAAACACTCAACCAATTCATTCTGTGGTTTACAGGGCAGATCAGAGTGTCTGTTTGATGTAACACTCTTCAGAAAATTCATCACTCGGCATCTGCTTCAAATCCTCAATAAAATTCATGCTGGAAAACTCCTCGTTGTTGGCATTGTTCTGAAACAGAATGGCTCCCAAAGTGACCCTGGGAATCACAATGTCTTATCCAAAGCGCTGCAGAAGATCTGGATGAACTCAGAAATCACAATGTCTTTATCCAAAGCGCTGCAGAAGATCTGGATGAACTCAGAAATCACAATGTCTTTATCCAAAGCGCTGCAGAAGATCTGGATGAACTCAGAAATCACAATGTCTTTATCCAAAGCGCTGCAGAAGATCTGGATAAACTCAGAAATCACAATGTCTTTATCCAAAGCGCTGCAGAAGATCTGGATGAACTCAGAAATCACAATGTCTTTATCCAAAGCGCTGCAGAAGATCTGGATAAACTCAGAAATCACAATGTCTTTATCCAAAGCATTGCAGAAGATCTGGATGAACTCAGACAGGATTTTTTTTTTTTTATTTCAAGATGTTCAGAAGGCTTCTTTGATTCTCTTTGATATTGTGTCAAGACATTTCTTTTCTAAATGCCCTAGCTTGGCATCTTTTACAAAATGTTCTACAATGCACTGAAAAAGCCATTCCTGACTCTTTATACTCATTCATGCTCTTCAAATAGTTCTTAACATTTTCTTCAGTCAGCAGCTGCTTTAAAATTGAAAACTGGAAAAATGCCCCAGAGCTACAGTATACTGTAAAGCTTGTGCTCCTGTTAAAATGTCATCTTCGATTTCTATTCCAGACCCCTGTTTGCATACTGCTTGACAGCAGGCATCAGGGAGACATCCTCTCATTTCTTCTCTTTCTTTTGGCTCTGATCTTTCTCTTTCTTTTGGCACTGATCTTTCTCTTGGTTTAAGGTCTGTAAAAGTAGACCAGTTCTGACATTTGAACTTCTCCAGACACAACCGCTTTAGCTCCTGAGCGAACATAGACTTGGTTTTTAGACCCTTATATTCTTGCTCCCACTCATCCACAATGTGTAGCAGCTTTCTTGAATAGGTTTCATGGTGTTCTGCTCCATTTGCTTTATTCTTGGTGATAAACTCACAGCAGCATGCTATATATGTGTTGCCAACTGATTTGCTCTTCTCTGTAATCAGCTTTCAAAGACAATATTTGATTCCCTGGTACCACTTAAGATCAAAATGTTTGTCACTAAGGTAAAAGACCTTTTACCATATTGAGTCAAATCCGGGGCAGTTTGTAACATTGGATTATCGGAACTGCCTTGGCTTCTGAAGCTCTGTGTCAGTTTATTAGATATGTCTAACGCAATATCCCGTTTCTCTAATCTTTTCAACTGCAGTTCAGAGTCCACCTGTTGCCACATCTGTTCAAGTTTTTGGTTTAGCTGTTTGTTTTGCTGCAGCTTTCAAGCCGTTTCCTAACTGTTCTTTTGGCCGTGCTGATTGTGAATGTGCTGTTTAGTTTTTTTTCAGTCCTTTATGGATTTGAATGGCTTCTTCTTCTAAGACTGCTGACACTTTGCATGAATTCTTCCTTGTATTTAGCAAGGTACACATTTCCAACTTTTCTCTAATAATAATCAGTCAGTGTCACAAAGACGGCTGTAGTGGGTGACGTCAGACCATAACCAGGAACCAACACAGAAGAGACACAGAGAGGTGGAGTTTTGGTGAAGCTGAGCGCTTGTTTGCGCTCAGCATTTAATAATTAAACAGAGCAGAAAATAAAAGGTTGCAAGACAAACAAAACACAGGACACGGCACTCGTAGCCAAAACAAAGAGACAAACAAAACAGACTACACAGACAAACACGGTGAGCTGGTATTATTCGAACTATTACTGTTACCTCCGTCTCCAATCCCGTTCTCCACTCACCGAACACACAACCCCGAGTGAGTGAAAACATGCTGCATCACACACACTATTAAATGAAGCTGACCTTTATTTTTTCCAGTACATACGTAATATTGATATCCAAACAAATACATTTTCACTATTTATAAAAGCATAGTTTTGTTTTTGTTTCTTATTTGGGTGAGTAGCTAACTATCGTATTTTCTTATACCGCATACAGGCAGGATCTGTACTCTGCGTGCTTTTGGCATTCTTTGCAACGCACTTTGTTCTGAATGCAGCTGTAGTTCAATGTCACTGTTCAGGTCTGAGATGGATGCGGTCTACCGTGTGATGTGAAATTTGCTTTTGCAGTTGATTGTTGTTGGGACATAGGACAGCAATAACATCCCTAAGGCAAGTTTTCACAAACTCACCTTCGGAGTAGGGTTTTTTTTGCACGGGCAATGTTCCAGGCCACTTGTTAGGAGTAGGGCAAGTCGCTGTCTCAGATTGTTTGGCAAATTTGGTCAACATTATGTCTGTTTATCCTTTTGCTTTTTACCGACAACAGTCATTTTTTTCAGCTCCGACATGAGCTGATAAAAATATCAGATAAAACTCAAAAGATGTATTCATGAACATAATATCTAACATTTGCAATAGCAGAAACGCCACATTTAAATGGAAATTAGCACATATAACGCATGACTGTCGTGGCGGTTCTAGCGTTAACTTTTAAAGACAGAAGTTCAGAATCTTTTGGAAATTCTTTGTCAATGCGGGCATGGTTTGTAGTGAAATAACGCTGCAGATTTGAAGATTTGAACTGCGACATAAAGGCAAGTGCCAGGTTGCATAACACCTAAAGTGAAATTCCCCCCTTAGTTTCCCCAAATGTTCTGCTTAAGTAATATTTGTATTTCCGTATTTCCCTTAAGTTAGTTAACCATTGCACAAAACGACTTTAGGGGATAACAAAGTGAAAATACCTAAATTTCCTTGAGACCCCTTAAACCGAAAAAACGATATGGCAGCATTTTTGGAAATTGAAGAGGACAGATACCTACTGTCTCCTTTGGCTATAATGGATGACGAGCAATTAATAACAAACTATTGATTTGACCGGAATACTGTCTTTTAAATGTCTGAATAATGCTGGAAGCTGATTTAACAACCCCAAACACGAAGAAATCACGCATTGCTGCTCCCTGTTCTTTAAATACAGCGCTAGCGCTTCGCTTTTTTGCAACTGGTGGCTTTTTATTACGATAAAAATGTATACTTAATAATAATAATAAAAAAAAAAAAAAACACACATTTGGCCGGTTGCATAACATCTTAAATGAGATTAATGGTTAATTCTGCAACACACAGGATAGGGGAGACGGGGGCTGGTTGTCACACTTTTTACTCTATATTATTTTCCTCAATCTGGTGACATGCTGCGAGGTTCTGCTCCTCGTTATATTGAAGAATAACTCTTCACCTACAAATTGATGTTTTTATTTCAGCATAACTTTATTTCAAATATGATATATAGACGGTTTAAAACGTGCCGGTCACCCGTGACTCCCTGCCCCACACTGGGGTTGGTTGTCACAGCGTGTGTTCTTGCTTTTACAGTAGACAATAATGCAACATTTTTAGTTTTTTTTTTTTTTTTTTTTTAAATAACAGTTTCTACTGTGCACAATAACAGAAAAAGTTGCATTTTTACTTTGTATGTGAACATATAAAATACAGACCTATATATATATATATATATATATATATATATATATAATATATATATATATATATAAAAATGTTGACCCATGCTACAAAATAATACCACAGCCTCCACAGAACCAGAGGACAAACAGGAAATCATTTAAATAAGCATTATATGGCGACAGATCCCACATTTTGGTGTAAAAAAGTAGAAAGAAAAAATATAAGTATTCTTCCTATAGGATTTGCATGTGACAACCAACCCCCAAAACTATGAGACAACCTGCCCCAGCCAGACTTAACATGATAATTGAATTCTCTCAGGACTACTGGGAGAACCTACTGGTTTTGTTTTTACACCAAAAGATAGCCAGTATCTGGTTCTATTTAACATGGCCACCAGTTCAAACAAACTCCAGTACTACTAAGAGTTAGAACATAAACAACAAGATATGTATTTCTTACTTTGGGTATGAAAAAAAAATAAAAAAATGTGCGAACCTTTATGTTAGATGGAACTGACCTCAAATTACAAGCTGGTTCAATAGAAGCCACATTTCAGTGTTAGAATCACCTGCCTGCGCCACCTAGTGTCACAGCTATGAGCACCGTGACAACCGACCCGTGCAACAACCGACCCGTGACAACCGACCCGTGACAACCGACCCGTGCGACAACCGACCCGTGACAACCGACCCGTGACAACCGACCCGTGACAACCGACCCGTGACAACCGACCTGTGACAACCGACCCGTGACAACCGACCCGTGCGACAACCGACCCGTGCGACAACCGACCCGTGCGACAACCGACCCGTGCGACAACCGACCCGTGCGACAACCGACCCGTGACAACCGACCCCGCGACAACCGACCCGTGACAACCGACCCGTGCGACAACCGACCCGTGACAACCGACCCGTGCGACAACCGACCCGTGACAACCGACCCGTGACAACCGACCCGTGACAACCGACCCGTGCGACAACCGACCCGTGCGACAACCGACCCGTGACAACCGACCCGTGCGACAAATATGTTTAGTGTACATTTTTTTTTGTAGCTATACCTGTTTTTTGTGATGCTCTTCTGAAATCAGAATATATGTATATATAATCTCGTGAATGCTGTGATTTACCGTTAAATTTCTTGCATTCACACATTCAGTTATTTCTGGCACAAGAGTTTTTTCCATTGCGTTCAACAAAAAAATCCTTTACTCTCCCAGTCCGGTGAGGTGTTTTGATATTCATCCTCAGATTTTCTTTTTAGTTTTTTTTTTTTTTTTTCTGCCATTATAAACAGAGCAGAAGCCGGTCCTGTTCAGAGCAAAGTGACCGGTCTGCAGGCTTCTGTGACTCGAGTCCTGGGTGCGCGGTGCAAATAACCGTGGAAATAACGTGTAGGCAGCGCAGCCTCAGAGAGCAGGGCATGTTTTGTCATTCTCACACTTTATATTTTTTTAAATGGGTTTCATTTTGCCAAGTATCAGATGTGTTTTTTTTTTTTTTTCTCCCCTCCTCAGGAATCGCTGAAAAAGCTTTGCTGTTTGAAGGAGAACCTGACCATTTAATTCCCTCCTCGTCACAGTTCCTCCTAGAAAGGGATATATTTCAAGTAGCTGGTGAATGATTGGCTGTTCATTCTTACATGGTGGTCCGTGCTTAGCTGGGTTGAGTCCTGCAATAGTCCTTGTCTTGCTAGGAGGTGCACCAGAAACGAACATTTGGAGATTCAGGACTGTCCTCATATCGATGTTCGGGAAACTATCAACATAGTAAGTAACCTTGTATTTCTTTAATTTCAGGTCTTAATAAAACTGCTTGCTAAATGTTCAGTAATCATACATTGTTTTATTTACTATTCATTTATTTGGCTGACACTTATATCCAAAGCGACTTACATTTGTACCCATTTATGCAGCTGGGTGTTTTACTGGAGCAATCTGAGTGAAGGGTTCAGCAGCAGTTCCACACCCAGGATCTGAACCCACAACCCTCAGAGTCCAGAGCCCTGACCACTAGCCCACACTTCTGCCTATCGAAATAATACTTTCATTTTGCTTTCTTTTTTCAATTAAAAAAAACGTTTTTGTGTGCTATTGCTTTTCAGTCTGAAGCCACATTTCTTCTTTCTCTGGAATGTGTTGTGTAAATAAGATGAGGTATTTGTGAATGCATATGTTCTTATTAATAAGAGTTCCTTAGTTTGAATTTGTGGTAAGATGGTATGTTTTCCATAACACAGGTGATTAGTGAAGGTGTTTGTGTTTATAACGGTTTTGTTTGTGTTTGTGTTTTGTTTTCTAGCTGGAAGCTAAAACAGATCTAAGTGAAGAAGACAAAAGTATAATATTGCAACCGGCAGGAAGCTGGGATCTTCCAGGGGTGACAAAAGGAAAGCGACATTGGCTGATGGACAAACTCCTCCTTCATGCTGTGATTAGTTTTTGTTTTGTTCATATCCAGCTTAGGTTTACAATTTGTGGTGCTAGTTTTGTAATAAACGTAAAACATTATTACCATACCTACAGTTATCTTGCTTTTCAATTGTTTGCTTACTGTTTTATTTTGTCATTTTAAACAAATGAAATTGATTTTTTTTTTTTTTTTTTTTAATTGCGGAAGGTTATTGAAAGAACAACCAGACAAGTTAAACAGCTGAGGAAAGGTCTGAAGGAAATGTTGGTTTGGCCTCTTGTGTCAATGTTGCCCAGCCCCTGTGTGTATTTCTGTGTTGTATGTTGCGTGTTGTGTGTTAATGTTGGTGTACAGTCATTGTTACACGGGATATAATATGGGTTATGAACACGAGTGTTTAAAATGTATATTTGTATTTAGGCATGAGGATTGCACAGCACTTCACGTGCAGGTAAAATGTAATAATATGTGAGCACGGGGAATTGCACTTTATTAATTCACGTGCATTTGTACCGAGACTCCAATTGAATGTTTGATTAGCAATCGAGTCTCATTACAGCTGCATAAAAGCTGCATGTTTGCACTCAGTCGGGGTTGTGTGTTCGGTGTGGAGAACAGGTGAGAGAGAGATTTATTAGGATTACAATTGCTGTTGCGTGCTGGAAGTGCCAGCACGGTACCTGTGTTCTGTTCGTACACTGTTCGTCTGTCTATTTGTTTTGGCCCACGTGCCGTTTATTTTGTAACAGTGTTTGTGTTTTGTTCAACCTTTTATTTTCTGTATGTTCATTAAATATGCGCAACAGCGTGTTTCATCCCCCCTTTCACCTCGCAGTGCTGTGTGTTCCTTCTGCTCTGACGTCACCACTAAAGCCAGCTTGTTCAAACCTCTCCTAAAGGAAAGATGTGACGTTGTTCCACTAATGTTTCCAAGGGCCTCAGACACACTGTATAACTCCCAGCTAAGTTACATTTTGTTACCTAATTAGTTTTGAATACCCATGAGCGTGTGTTAATGTTTTGAAATTGTGATTCCTAATTATAAAATATGTAATGTATTTTTTATTTTGTGTGTAACTCTGTGAAATTCATCTGCTAGTATGAATTGTTAATGTTTTTGGTCTACAAGACAAAAAAACGAGTTGTATAGAGCAGTGTTCTTCACTGATTTTCGGGGGGGGGGGGGGGGGCCACTTTTGCCGATAAGACATCAGTGTGAGGGCCGCCAGGCCTCCTCTTTCACATTTGTGTGTTGTTGGGGGCCGCACTAAAGTCCACTAGGGGTCGCCAGTGCCATGCGGGCCTTGCAATGAAGAACACTAGTATAGAGCATTGAGAGGAAGCCATTTCAATATGAAATCCAACAAAACAGCCAGTAAGGTTCAGCAAGATCACCTGCAGTTTATTAGTGTTTTTCCTGCAGTTTATTAGTGTTTTCCTGCAGTTTATTAGTGTTTTTTCCTGCAGTTTATTAGTGTTTTTTCCTGCAGTTTATTAGTGTTTTTTCCTGCAGTTTATTAGTGTTTTTTCCTGCAGTTTATTAGTGTTTTTTCCTGCAGTTTATTAGTGTTTTTTCCTGCAGTTTATTCGTTTTTTCCTGCAGTTTATTAGTGTATTTTCCTGCAGTTTATTAGTGTATTTTTCCTCTAGGTGTTTCTTGAAAGAATTGCCTGGCCTGCCCTCAATGAGGTGGATGATGGCTGCTCTCGAGTCTAAATGCTGTACAACAGGCTTCTTCAGGACAGTCATTGAAAATGGGATAATTCAATTCATTCATCATTTCTAGGTATAATTATTTTTAACCATTCATCTCACCCTTGCCTTGCACAAAAAGTGACAACTTACTCCTTATCACTTGTTACCATATTTGCGACCTCTTCATTTAGAAATGAGGTGCGTAAAATATATTTAACAGACAGGAAGGTCAGTTAAGGTTCAAACTCGGAGGGAATGTAATGAACAATGTTTTTGCGTGTCTCTTTACGTAGGGGTCAAAGGTCAAGAATAATCTTCTATGGAATGACATTTTGATGTCACAATTGTGCTATTATGAATTTTCATATGGCTCTGGGTGCAAATATAGCCTTTATATATTTCATATGAATGTACATCTAAATAAGCACACGAACATTATAATAAACAAATGTATTGCAAAAGTAAAACTATTAGTTACTTTTCATAAAGCTGACTTGACAGGACTCGACCCATATGAAATTTGAAAAGAGATATTTATTTTACTTTTGTAGCAACCCCAAGAGTTGTGCTTGATCTCCTCAAGTTCTGGGTTGGATGGGAGGTCCTCCCGAAGGAGCTGTCTGTTGAGGTCCCAGATACCAAACTGCCCAAAGCATCCACCTGCTTCGAAACCATCAAGCTACTCAGCCGCTGCTTTGACTACTCGTCATGTGAGGAAGATCTTATTTCCTGTATACACACACCGTGGAGACCGGCTTTGGACTTGTGTAATGCAGAATTCAGCCATGAGAAATGTGTTTGAAGTCCTGGAATGGCAAATTAAAATGTTTTACCCTTTAAAGGGTATAGAAGGACCTTTTTATTTTTAGTGCTACATGTTCCCATGTGTTGCCACAACTGTTTAAGCAAGACTTATATTGTTTTAATTTATTTTTACATTTTGACCTCTTTTTAAAACTTTTAAATTGCATTCCACTGCCTCCCAAGATGGCTTCACATGGACCTGCATGGACCACTCAGAACTACATTTCCCATCATCCTCCTGCTCACTGGTAAATCCATCTTAGTTACATATGTGAGCAGGAGGATGATGGGAAATGTAGTCCCTCTGGTATGTCACTCTGTTTCACTTCAGAGACACAAAGCTGAACAAAACTATTTCACAATATGGTGTCTGTTCTTGTTGTTCAGTTATGTGTACGGATCTGATTTAAATAAACCAGAGAAGTGTTCAAAGACCAAACAGCCTCGTCTAGTTCTCTATTAAACACAACCTACAACGCTACATAAGCAAATAAAATAGTGTTTTTATTCACCCCGGATAGTGATTGTGGTTTGATAAATCTGCACTTCGTGGCTCTCGTGTTCCTGACAGGCTTCCCACGCCGTATAGAAACCCCGCTGCTGTGAAGCTTGATCGCTGCTTTCCTGCAAAAATGCTAACTTTCAAAACAACACAATCCAGCTTCACTTCAGAGACACAAACCTGAACAAAACTATTCACCCGGATACTGCTGATGCGCGCTTCCCATTGGCTGGACCACGCTCGCTTAGCCAATCACAAAATTCCAGACTGAGAGAGTTTCTGATAAGCGGTGTGATCGGTTCGTGGTTGGCAAAAGCTAGAAGAATTGTATTAAAAATATTAAATATCCATTTCACAAGCAACCCGGTTGTTTATAAGCGAGTGTGGTGTTGAATACCCTGCTCTGTGGAGACTATCGGAGATGACCCGGGTGGCTGTACTCGGGATTCTCTGCTGGGTTCATGCAGCTGCCGCAGGTCAGTTTTTACACGAGAAATATTTACTGTCTTCAATAAATATACAGCAAAATACCAGGGGCTTCCTCGCAGGATGTGCTCGCTTTAAGAAAAACAAACAGTTTGAAGCTGGTAGTCGTGACCCTGAAGCTAAATCTTATTTTGTGGGAATGTTAGCAGGCAGTCCTTCTGACGAGTCTGTTATTTTACTGTGTGTGCGTGTAGACCTAATAACAAAACAACAACGATACCAAACGAGCTAAACAGACAAATGCAAAAGTCTGGAAAGAGAATAAAATGTGAGTGGAGGTTGTGAAGTGCAGTGAAACTGGAATCCGCAGTGAACTGGGCGAATATCTATCTGGAAGCTGCTTTAAATGAAATGCTTCTGTGAGCACGCCCGTCTATTCTATTAAGCAAGGTGGTTTCAGTTACTGTGCACGTATTGAAATTAGTTTCGTTTTTGTATTACTTGTTGCTGCTTGTCAGTAAAACTAATTGAACTCGAGTGTAAGATCTTTATCTACTGGGGATGGGGTCCTGTTGCTAATTGAACTCGAGTGTAAGATCTTTATCTACTGGGGATGGGGTCCTGTTGCTAATTGAACTCGAGTGTAAGATCTTTATCTACTGGGGATGGGGTCCTGTTGCTAATTGAACTCGAGTGTAAGATCTTTATCTACTGGGGACGGGGTCCTGTTGCTAATTGAACTCGAGTGTAAGATCTTTATCTACTGGGGATGGGGTCCTGTTGCTAATTGAACTCGAGTGTAAGATCTTTATCTACTGGGGATGGGGTCCTGTTGCTAATTGAACTGAGTGTGACGTGACTACGTCGATTAAACGTGTAAGATCTTTAAGTCCTGGGCTCCCCGGGTGGATAAGATCTTTATCTACTGGGGATGGGGTCCTGTTGCTTTGTTGCAGCTGATGCAGGTTAATTTGCTGTGACAGGGTTACTGAATCGGACCCGAGGCCGTTCTAAATTACTGTCCTGCAGCTGCTAACGCGTCACATTTGGAGTACAAATGTCTGGCAAGCTGACTCGTGTTCGTGCTTCAGTGCCGCTGAAACAGTGGATGCTGCCTTCCTTCCTACTGAAGATAACAATGATAGAAACCCACCCACCTAGCATTGCTCATACTTGCATTGAACCCATTCACACCAATTACAGCACAACCAAGAGGCTATTGAAATAAGACACTTACTGCAAATACTGAAACAGGACACTCACTGCAAATACTGAAACAGGACACTTACTGCAAATACTGAAACAGGACACTTACTGCAAATACTGAAACAGGACACTCACTGCAAATACTGAAACAGGACACTCACTGCAAATACTGAAACAAAACACTGCAAATACTGAAACAGGACACTCACTGCAAATACTGAAACAAAACACTTACTGCAAATACTGAAACAGGACACTCACTGCAAATACTGAAACAGGACTGCAAATACTGAAACAAAACAACTGCAAATACTGAAACAAAACACTCACTGCAAATACTGAAACAAAACACTGCAAATACTGCACTGCAAATACTGAAACAAAACACTCACTGCAAATACTGAAACAGGACACTTACTGCAAATACTGAAACAGAACACTTACTGCAAATACTGAAACAGGACACTTACTGCAAATACTGAAACAGGACACACTGCAAATACTGCAAATACTGCAAATACTGAAACAGGACACACTGCAAATACTGAAACAAAACACACTGCAAATACTGAAACAACACACTGCAAATACTGAAACAAAACACTCACTGCAAATACTGAAACAGGACACTTACTGCAAATACTGAAACAAAACACTTACTGCAAATACTGAAACAAAACACTCACTGCAAATACTGAAACAGGACACTTACTGCAAATACTGAAACAAACACTTACTGCAAATACTGAAACAGGACACTCACTGCAAATACTGAAACAAAACACTTACTGCAAATACTGAAACAAAACAACACTGCAAATACTGAAACAGGACACTCACTGCAAATACTGAAACAAAACACACACTGCAAATACTGCACACTGCAAATACTGAAACAGGACACTCACTGCAAATACTGAAACAGGACACACTGCAAATACTGAAACAGGACACTCACTGCAAATACTGAAACAGGACACTCACTGCAAATACTGAAACAACACTGCAAATACTGAAACAAAACACTCACTGCAAATACTGAAACAAAACACTTACTGCAAATACTGAAACAAAACACTCACTGCAAATACTGAAACAAAACACTGCAAATACTGAAACAGGACACTCACTGCAAATACTGAAACAGGACACTCACTGCAAATACTGAAACAAAACACTTACTGCAAATACTGAAACAAAACACTTACTGCAAATACTGAAACAAAACACTGCAAATACTGAAACAAAACACTTACTGCAAATACTGAAACAGGACACTTACTGCAAATACTGAAACAAGACACTGCAAATACTGAAACAAAACACTCACTGCAAATACTGAAACAAAACACTTACTGCAAATACTGAAACAAAACACTTACTGCAAATACTGAAACAGGACACTCACTGCAAATACTGAAACACTGCAAATACTGACACTCACTGCAAATACTGAAACAGGACACTCACTGCAAATACTGAAAAAACACACACTGCAAATACTGAAACAAAACACTCACTGCAAATACTGAAACAGGACACTTACTGCAAATACTGAAACAGGACACTCACTGCAAATACTGAAACAGGACACTTACTGCAAATACTGAAACAAAACACTTACTGCAAATACTGAAACAAGACACTTACTGCAAATACTGAAACAGGACACTCACTGCAAATACTGAAACAGGACACTCACTGCAAATACTGAAACAGGACACTCACTGCAAATACTGAAACAACTGCAAATACTGAAACAACTTACTGCAAATACTGAAACAGGACACTCACTGCAAATACTGAAACAGGACACTCACTGCAAATACTGAAACAAAACACTGCAAATACTGAAACAGGACACTTACTGCAAATACTGAAACAAAACACTTACTGCAAATACTGAAACAGGACACTCACTGCAAATACTGAAACAAAACACTTACTGCAAATACTGAAACAGGACACTCACTGCAAATACTGAAACAGGACACTTACTGCAAATACTGAAACAAAACACTTACTGCAAATACTGAAACAGGACACTTACTGCAAATACTGAAACAAAACACTTACTGCAAATACTGACAACTGCAAATACTGAAACAGGACACTTACTGCAAATACTGAAACAAAACACTTACTGCAAATACTGAAACAAAACACTCACTGCAAATACTGAAACAAAACACTCACTGCAAATACTGAAACAGGACACTTACTGCAAATACTGAAACAGGACACTTACTGCAAATACTGAAACAGGACACTCACTGCAAATACTGAAACAGGACACTCACTGCAAATACTGAAACAGGACACTCACTGCAAATACTGAAACAAAACACACTGCAAATACTGAAACAAAACACTCACTGCAAATACTGAAACAAAACACTTACTGCAAATACTGAAACAAAACACTCACTGCAAATACTGAAACAAAACACTCACTGCAAATACTGAAACAGGACACTCACTGCAAATACTGAAACAGGACACTGCAAATACTGAAACAGGACACTCACTGCAAATACTGAAACAGGACACTTACTGCAAATACTGAAACAGGACACTCACTGCAAATACTGAAACAAAACACTCACTGCAAATACTGAAACAAAACACTCACTGCAAATACTGAAACAGGACACACTGCAAATACTGAAACAGGACACACACTGCAAATACTGAAAACAGGACACTTACTGCAAATACTGAAACAGGACACTTACTGCAAATACTGAAACAGGACAATCACTGCAAATACTGAAACAGGACACTCACTGCAAATACTGAAACAGGACACTTACTGCAAATACTGAAACAGGACACTTACTGCAAATACTGAAACAAAACAACACTGCAAATACTGAAACAAAACACTCACTGCAAATACTGAAACAGGACACTCACTGCAAATACTGAAACAGGACACTTACTGCAAATACTGAAACAAACACACTGCAAATACACACTGCAAATACTGAAACAGGACACTCACTGCAAATACTGAAACAGGACACTTACTGCAAATACTGAAACAGGACACTTACTGCAAATACTGAAACAGGACACTCACTGCAAATACTGAAACAGGACACACTGCAAATACTGAAACAACACACTGCAAATACTGAAACAGGACACTCACTGCAAATACTGAAACAGGACACTTACTGCAAATACTGAAACAGGACACTTACTGCAAATACTGAAACAGGACACTTACTGCAAATACTGAAACAGGACACTCACTGCAAATACTGAAACAGGACACTCACTGCAAATACTGAAACAAAACACTGAAACAAAACAACTGCAAATTGCAAATACTGAAACAGGACACTGCAAATACTGCAAATACTGCAAAACTGGACACTGCAAATACTGAAACAAACACTGCAAAACTGAAACAGGACACTTACTGCAAATACTGAAACAGGACAACACTGCAAATACTGAAACAAATACTGCAAAACTGAGGAAACACTTACTGCAAATACTGAAACAGGACACTCACTGCAAATACTGAAACAGGACACTTACTGCAAATACTGCAAAACTGAAACAAAACACTCACTGCAAATACTGAAACAAAACACTGCAAATACTGAAACAAAACACTTACTGCAAATACTGAAACAGGACACTTACTGCAAATACTGAAACAAAACACTCACTGCAAATACTGAAACAGGACACTTACTGCAAATACTGAAACAAAACACTGCAAATACTGCAAATACTGAAACTGAAAAAGGACACTTACTGCAAATACTGAAACAAAACACAAATACTGCAAATACTGAAACAGGACACTCACTGCAAATACTGAAACAGGACACTCACTGCAAATACTGAAACAGGACACTCACTGCAAATACTGAAACAAAACAACACTGCAAACTGCAAATACTGAAACAAAACACACTGCAAATACTGAAACAGGACACTCACTGCAAATACTGAAACAGGACACTCACTGCAAATACTGAAACAGGACACTCACTGCAAATACTGAAACAGGACACTCACTGCAAATACTGAAACAGGACACTTACTGCAAATACTGAAACAGGACACTTACTGCAAATACTGAAACAGGACACTCACTGCAAATACTGAAACAGGACACTCACTGCAAATACTGAAACAAAACACACACTGCAAATACTGAAACAGGACACTTACTGCAAATACTGAAACAAAACACTCACTGCAAATACTGAAACAACACTGCAAATACTGAAACAGGACACTTACTGCAAATACTGAAACAGGACACTTACTGCAAATACTGAAACAGGACACTGAAACAAAACACTGCAAATACTGAAACTGCAAACACTGAAACTGCAAATACTGAAACAAAACACTTACTGCAAATACTGAAACAAATACTGCAAATACTGAAACAGGACACTCACTGCAAATACTGAAACTGAAACAGGACACACTGCAAATACTGAAACAGGACACTCACTGCAAATACTGAAACAGACACTTACTGCAAATACTGAAACAGGACACTTACTGCAAATACTGAAACAGGACACTTACTGCAAATACTGAAACAAAACACTCACTGCAAATACTGAAACAGGACACACTGCAAATACTGACACAAAACACACACTGCAAATACTGAAACAGGACACTCACTGCAAATACTGAAACAGGACACTCACTGCAAATACTGAAACAGGACACTCACTGCAAATACTGAAACAGGACACTTACTGCAAATACTGAAACAGGACACTCACTGCAAATACTGAAACTGAAACACACACTGCAAATACTGAAACACTGAAACACAACACTGCAAATACTGAAACAGGACACTCACTGCAAATACTGAAACAGGACACTCACTGCAAATACTGAAACAGGACACTTACTGCAAATACTGAAACAAAACACTCACTGCAAATACTGAAACAAAACACTGCAAATACTGAAACAGGACACTCACTGCAAATACTGAAACAGGACACACTGCAAATACTGAAACAACACTCACTGCAAATACTGAAACAGGACACTCACTGCAAATACTGAAACAAAACACTTACTGCAAATACTGAAACAGGAAACACTGCAAATACTGAAACAGGACACTCACTGCAAATACTGAAACAGGACACTCACTGCAAATACTGAAACAGGACACACACTGCAAATACTGAAACAAAACACTGCAAATACTGAAACAAAACACTCACTGCAAATACTGAAACAAAACACTCACTGCAAATACTGAAACAGGACACTACTGAAACAAAACACTTGTGCAAACTGCAAATACTGAAACAGGACACTTACTGCAAATACTGAAACAGGACACTCACTGCAAATACTGAAACAGGACACTTACTGCAAATACTGAAACAGGACACTCACTGCAAATACTGAAACAGGACACTCACTGCAAATACTGAAACAAAACACTGCAACTGCAAATACTGCAAATACTGAAACACTGCACAACTGCAAATACTGAAACAGGACACTTACTGCAAATACTGAAACAGGACACTCACTGCAAATACTGAAACAGGAAAACACTGCAAATACTGAAAACACTGCAAATACTGAAACAAAACACTTACTGCAAATACTGAAACAGGACACTTACTGCAAATACTGAAACAGGACACTCACTGCAAATACTGAAACAGGACACTCACTGCAAATACTGAAACAGGACACTTACTGCAAATACTGAAACAAAACACTTACTGCAAATACTGAAACAGGACACTGCAAATACTGAATACTGAAACTGCAAATACTGAAACAGGACACTTACTGCAAATACTGAAACAAAACACTTACTGCAAATACTGAAACAGGACACTTACTGCAAATACTGAAACAGGACACTTACTGCAAATACTGAAACAAAACACTACTGCAAATACTGAAACAAATACTGAAACAGGACACTCACTGCAAATACTGAAACAGGACACTCACTGCAAATACTGAAACAAAACACTTACTGCAAATACTGAAACAAAACACTGCAAATACTGAAACAGGACACTTACTGCAAATACTGAAACAGGACACTTACTGCAAATACTGAAACAGGACACTCACTGCAAATACTACTGCAAATACTGAAACAGGACACTTACTGCAAATACTGAAACAGGACACTCACTGCAAATACTGAAACAACACACTGCAAATACTGAAACAAATACTGAATACTGAAACAGGACACTTACTGCAAATACTGAAACAAAACACTGCAAATACTGCAAATACTGAAACAAACACTGAAACAAACACACTGCAAATACTGAAACAGGACACTTACTGCAAATACTGAAACAGGACACTCACTGCAAATACTGAAACAAAACACTCACTGCAAATACAAACTGCAAATACTGAAACAGGACACTCACTGCAAATACTGAAACAAAACACTGCAAATACTGAAACAGAACACTCACTGCAAATACTGAAACAGGACACTCACTGCAAATACTGAAACAGGACACTCACTGCAAATACTGAAACAGGACACTCACTGCAAATACTGAAACAGGACACTTACTGCAAATACTGAAACAGGACACTTACTGCAAATACTGAAACAGGACACTCACTGCAAATACTGAAACAGGACACTTACTGCAAATACTGAAACAGGACACTCACTGCAAATACTGAAACAGGACACACTGCAAATACTACTGCAAATACTGAAACAGGACACTTACTGCAAATACTGAAACAGGACACTTACTGCAAATACTGAAACAGGACACTTACTGCAAATACTGAAACAGGACACTCACTGCAAATACTGAAACAAACACTCACTGCAAATACTGAAACAGGACACTCACTGCAAATACTGAAACACACTTACTGCAAATACTGAAACAGGACACTTACTGCAAATACTGAAACAGGACACTTACTGCAAATACTGAAACAGGACACTCACTGCAAATACTGAAACAGGACACACACTGCAAATACTGAAACAGGACAACACTGCAAATACTGAAACAGGACACTTACTGCAAATACTGAAACAGGACAACACTGCAAATACTGAAACAGGACACTCACTGCAAATACTGAAACAGGACACTTACTGCAAATACTGAAACAGGACACACACTGCAAAATACTGAAACAAATACTGAAACTGCAAATACTGAAAATACTGAAACACTGCAAATACTGAAACAGGACACTCACTGCAAATACTGAAACAGGACAACACTGCAAATACTGAAACAGGACACTCACTGCAAATACTGAAACAAGACACTTACTGCAAATACTGAAACAGGACACTTACTGCAAATACTGAAACAGGACACTTACTGCAAATACTGAAACAGGACACTTACTGCAAATACTGAAACAGGACACTTACTGCAAATACTGAAACACTGACACTCACTGCAAATACTGAAACAGGACACTTACTGCAAATACTGAAACACTGAAACAACAACACTGCAAATACTGAAACAGGACACTCACTGCAAATACTGAAACAGGACACTCACTGCAAATACTGAAACAAAACACACACTGCAAATACTGAAACAGGACACTTACTGCAAATACTGAAACAAAACACTGCAAATACTGAAACAGGACACTTACTGCAAATACTGAAACAGGACACTTACTGCAAATACTGAAACAGGACACTTACTGCAAATACTGAAACAAAACACTTACTGCAAATACTGAAACAAAACACTCACTGCAAATACTGAAACAAAACACTCACTGCAAATACTGAAACAGGACACTCACTGCAAATACTGAAACAGGACAACACTGCAAATACTGAAACAGGACACTTACTGCAAATACTGAAACAGGACACTTACTGCAAATACTGAAAACAGGACACTCACTGCAAATACTGAAACAAAACACTCACTGCAAATACTGAAACAGGAAACAAATACTGCAAATACTGCAAATACTGCAAATACTGAAACAGGACACTCACTGCAAATACTGAAACAGGACACTTACTGCAAATACTGAAACAGGACACTTACTGCAAATACTGAAACAAGGACACTTACTGCAAATACTGAAACAGGACACTCACTGCAAATACTGAAACAGGACACTTACTGCAAATACTGAAACAAAACACTTACTGCAAATACTGAAACAGGACACTCACTGCAAATACTGAAACAGGACACTCACTGCAAATACTGAAACAGGACACTTACTGCAAATACTGAAACAGGACACTCACTGCAAATACTGAAACAGAACACTGCAAATACTGAAACAGGACACTCACTGCAAATACTGAAACAGGACACTTACTGCAAATACTGAAACAGGACAACTGCAAATACTGAAACAGGACACTTACTGCAAATACTGAAACAGGACACTTACTGCAAATACTGAAACAACACTTACTGCAAATACTGAAACAGGACACTCACTGCAAATACTGAAACAGGACACACACTGCAAATACTGAAACAGGACACACACTGCAAATACTGAAACAAAACACTTACTGCAAATACTGAAACAGGACACTCACTGCAAATACTGAAACAGGACACTCACTGCAAATACTGAAACAAAACACTTACTGCAAATACTGAAACACTGCAAATACACACACTGCAAATACTGAAACAGGACACTCACTGCAAATACTACTGCAAATACTGAAACAGGACACACTGCAAATACTGAAACAGGACACTTACTGCAAATACTGAAACAAAACACTTACTGCAAATACTGAAACAAAACACACACTGCAAATACTGAAACAAAACACACACTGCAAATACTGAAAAACTGCAAATACTGAAACAAAACACTTACTGCAAATACTGAAACAGGACACTTACTGCAAATACTGAAACAGGACACTTACTGCAAATACTGAAACAGGACACTCACTGCAAATACTGAAACAGGACACTTACTGCAAATACTGAAACAGGACACTTACTGCAAATACTGAAACAGGACACTCACTGCAAATACTGAAACAGGACACTCACTGCAAATACTGAAACTGCAAATACTGAAACACTCACTGCAAATACTGAAACAGGACACTCACTGCAAATACTGAAACAACATCACTGCAAATACTGAAACAAAACACTTACTGCAAATACTGAAACAGGACACTTACTGCAAATACTGAAACAGGACACTTACTGCAAATACTGAAACAAAACTCACTGCAAATACTGAAACAGGACACTTACTGCAAATACTGAAACAGGACACTTACTGCAAATACTGAAACAGGACACTCACTGCAAATACTGAAACAAAACACTTACTGCAAATACTGAAACAGGACACTTACTGCAAATACTGAAACAGGACACTTACTGCAAATACTGAAACAGGACACTTACTGCAAATACTGAAACACTGCAAATACTGAAACAAAACACTCACTGCAAATACTGAAACAGGACACTTACTGCAAATACTGAAACAAAACACTCACTGCAAATACTGAAACAAAACACTCACTGCAAATACTGAAACAGGACACTGCACTGCAAATACTGAAACAGGACACTTACTGCAAATACTGAAACAGAAACACTCACTGCAAATACTGAAACAGGACACTTACTGCAAATACTGAAACAAAACACTCACTGCAAATACTGCAAATACTGAAACACTGAAACAGGACACTTACTGCAAATACTGAAACAGGACACTCACTGCAAATACTGAAACAGGACACTTACTGCAAATACTGAAACAGGACACTCACTGCAAATACTGAAACAAAACACACACTGCAAATACTGAAACAAAACACACACTGCAAATACTGAAACAAAACACACACTGCAAATACTGAAACAAAACACACTGAAACAGGACACTCACTGCAAATACTGAAACAAAACACTCACTGCAAATACTGAAACAGGACACTTACTGCAAATACTGAAACAGGACACTTACTGCAAATACTGAAACAGGACACTTACTGCAAATACTGAAACAGGACACTTACTGCAAATACTGAAACAGGACACTCACTGCAAATACTGAAACAGGACACTTACTGCAAATACTGAAACAGGACACTTACTGCAAATACTGAAACTGCAAATACTGAAACAGGACACTCACTGCAAATACTGAAACAGGACACTCACTGCAAATACTGAAACAAAACACTGCAAATACTGAAACAGGACACTTACTGCAAATACTGAAACAGGACACTCACTGCAAATACTGAAACAGGACACTTACTGCAAATACTGAAACAGGACACACTGCAAATACTGAAACAGGACACTTACTGCAAATACTGAAACAGGACACTCACTGCAAATACTGAAACTGCAAATACTGAAACAGGACACTCACTGCAAATACTGAAACAGGACACTTACTGCAAATACTGAAACAGGAAACTTACTGCAAATACTGAAACAGGACACTTACTGCAAATACTGAAACAACTCACTGCAAATACTGAAACAAAACACTGCAAATACTGAAACAGGACACTCACTGCAAATACTGAAACAGGACACTCACTGCAAATACTGAAACAGGACACTCACTGCAAATACTGAAACAGGACACTTACTGCAAATACTGAAACAGGACACTCACAAAAACTTCTATGTTTGCAATACATTCTAACATTTAAATTTTTTAGTTATAGAATTACATTATCTGCAGACCATTTAAATAAAACTTATCATTTTTAAAGTACAGTACTAGTTCTTCACAGAACAGTAGATATACTAGTGATGTTTTATCATCTTTTCCCATCAGTATGAAACATTCATGGTTACTTTTGAGGAACAGTTTATCCTGAAAAAATAAAGTAAAACAATAGACTCATTTAGTTTCAAATCATCCAAGCAACGATTCCATTGAAAAAAGCGTACGTTTTTGTTGTTAGGTTTTTTTTTTTTACAGTACTGTTAATTTGAACTTTAGTGTTTAGTGAAACGACTGTAAACCTGCTGAATACTATCCCCCATTATACGAGGCCATCTGTTTGTTTAAACAAAGCAGAAAAAAAAAACTATTCTGCTGTTTACAAAACTGATGCTTTAGTTTAAGTCAGCCTGCATTTGTGCAAAACAAACAAACCTCTCACCGTACCTTTTTTTTCTTTTTCTTTTTATAACATTTACTGTGGTTTATGAAAGTCAAGAGCAGGATCCGGAGCACTCTGGTGAGCCTGAGTCCAGCTCCGCTCCGGCTCCGGCTCTTGAAGTTGGCTCTGGGCTCTGGAGCCGGAGCATTGCTAACACTAGTCTGTGCCCCGAAGATTCTGGAGAGTCTGCTTCATCACAGAATGGTGGAATCCTGGAGAGACTGTTGCATGTCAGCAGCTCACCGGCACTGTGTGTTTTACTCTGGGATTATTGAAATGTGTCACTAATCCTCATTTGTATTCCTCTTCCAGGAACTCACTCACTGCAGTTTTTTGGAGTGGCGACCACGGAAGGGGCTGGGCTTCCAGAGTATGTAACTGTGGATGTGGTGGATGATGTGCAAATGTCATACTATAACAGCACCATGGAAGAACCTGTCCTCCTGCTCGACTCGATGAATAAGACTATGGGTCGTGGGTTCTGGGAAAGACGTACTTGGTATATTCTCTATTGTCAAAAAATTTTAAAATGGAGTTTGCGAAATACAGTCCAGCACTTTAACCATACTGGAGGTGAGTACAGATACACACACAGCCCCTTCTATCACTGTTAGAAACACAGGGACTATAGGACTGAGTACAGACACACACAGCCCCTTCTATCACTGTTAGAGACGCAGAGACTATAGGACTGAGTACAGGCACACACACAGCCCCTTCTGTCATTGTTGATTCTGAATGAATCACTCTGCACTGTGCAGTGTTGACAGCTCCATTCTGAATGAATCGCTCTGCGCTGTGCAGTTTTGACGGCTCCATTCTGAATGAATCGCTCTGCGCTGTGCAGTGTCGACGGCTCCATTCTGAATGAATCGCTCAGCGCTGTACAGTGTCGACGGCTCCATTCTGAATGAATCGCTCAGCGCTGTGCAGTGTCGACGGCTCCATTCTGAATGAATCGCTCTGCGCTGTGCAGTGTCGACGGCTCCATTCTGAATGAATCGCTCTGCGCTGTGCAGTTTTGACGGCTCCATTCTGAATGAATCGCTCTGCGCTGTGCAGTGTTGACGGCTCCATTCTGAATGAATCGCTCTGCGCTGTGCAGTGTCGACGGCTCCATTCTGAATGAATCGCTCTGCGCTGTGCAGTGTCGACGGCTCCATTCTGAATGAATCGCTCTGCGCTGTGCAGTGTTGACGGCTCCATTCTGAATGAATCGCTCTGCGCTGTGCAGTGTCGACGGCTCCATTCTGAATGAATCGCTCTGCGCTGTGCAGTGTCGACGGCTCCATTCTGAATGAATCGCTCTGCGCTGTGCAGTGTCGACGGCTCCATTCTGAATGAATCGCTCTGCGCTGTGCAGTGTCGACGGCTCCATTCTGAATGAATCGCTCTGCGCTGTGCAGTGTCGACGGCTCCATTCTGAATGAATCGCTCTGCGCTGTGCAGTGTCGACGGCTCCATTCTGAATGAATCGCTCTGCGCTGTGCAGTGTCGACGGCTCCATTCTGAATGAATCGCTCTGCGCTGTGCAGTGTCGACGGCTCCATTCTGAATGAATCGCTCTGCGCTGTGCAGTTTTGACGGCTCCATTCTGAATGAATCGCTCTGCACTGTGCAGTGTCGACGGCTCCATTCACCATTGAAGGAGTTGATTGCTGTGCTTAACCGACCTATGTACTACATTTGAGATATTTACAGCCATAGTCCCTCCCTCTTGTTGAGATCAGTGTCTAGACCAGTGGTGTGCAAATATATTTTATATGCCGCCCCCCTTTTTTAGCATACAATCTGTCGCACCCCCCTGCTGACAAGTATATTAAAACCTTAGACCTTATCTTTATAGTTTTACAGGTGTTTTCTCCCCAGATTTCATGTAAATCGCATCTTTTTGATTTAATGCCAAAAAGTCCAGATTTAGCTAAATACATAAGCGTATTAAAAATTCAACATTTAAAATCGGTCTTTAAATCTTTTTTTTTTATTACACTTTGTGACAGGGTGGTGAGTGGTGTGATAACAAATAACAAGTAAACACACTGTATCTTTTCAGAAAAGTGCGCATTTAACCCTTTGCGGTCCATTTATTCAGCGCCTGTGAGGCACGTCAGGTCTAATTTATTTTCACACAAGCCAAGCCCCACCCCTTGTTCGCTGTATTTCACATACATCTTCATAGTCGTGCATACTGATAAATCCTCTCCTGATCACTCGTTTTATCACCAAACTCCTCAATAATGCGATCCAAGTCATTATTTTATTACTATAACATCTCAAAAAGCTCTGCAAATGTCTGTGATATTCTTTGAGTGCTGGATGCGGAATCAGCTGTCTTCTGTGTTTATGTCCGTGTTATCTATGTGATGCATGGTGCACACCATTACCCCCTTCCTCCGTGATTTTGAAAAAATTTACCGTGACTGCTCCGTGATTTTTTTTTGTCAAAATTTTCTTGACAAAATCCCAGCCTTGTTTATCAGTTATTAAAATGGGAATCACAAATGAAACAGAAAATTTCACTCTTCTACATCTAAAAGGTAGAGGCTGGCTTGTCAGAAATATCAAGAGGAATTTACCACAGAATGGTCATTCATTAAAAGAAGTGGAGTGTCTCAATCTCATGTCTACTGTGAATACTGCCTGACAGACTTCTCTGTGAATACTGCCTGACAGACTTCTCTGTGAATACTGCCTGACAGACTTCTCTGTTAATACTGCCTGACAGACTTCTCTGTGAATACTGCCTGACAGACTTCTCTGTTAATACTGCCGGGCAGACTTCTCTGTGAATACTGCCTGACAGACTTCTCTGTGAATACTGCCTGACAGACTTCTCTGTGAATACTGCCTGACAGACTTCTCTGTGAATACTGCCTGACAGACTTCTCTGTGAATACTGCCGGGCAGACTTCTCTGTGAATACTGCCTGGCAGACTTCTCTGTAAATACTGCCTGACAGACTTCTCTGTGAATACTGCCGGGCAGACTTCTCTGTGAATACTGCCTGGCAGACTTCTCTGTAAATACTGCCTGACAGACTTCTCTGTGAATACTGCCGGGCAGACTTCTCTGTTAATACTGCCGAGCAGACTTCTCTGTAAATACTGCCTGACAGACTTCTCTGTGAATACTGCCCAGACACTGTTACAGGAGCCTTCACTGACACACCCTGCTCACACTGTTACACTTCACTGACACGCCCTGCTCACACTGATACACTTCACTGACATGCCCTGCTCACACTGTTACACTTCACTGACACGCCCTGCTCTCACCGATACACTTCACTGACACGCCCTGCTCACACTGTTACACTTCACTGACACGCCCTGCTCACACCGTTACACTTCACTGACACGCCCTGCTCACACCGGTACACTTCACTGACACGCCCTGCTCACACCGGTACACTTCACTGACACGCCCTGCTCACACCGGTACACTTCACTGACACGCCCTGCTCACACTCTTACACTTCACTGACACGCCCTGCTCACACCGGTACACTTCACTGACACGCCCTGCTCACACCGGTACACTTCACTGACACGCCCTGCTCACACCGGTACACTTCACTGACACGCCCTGCTCACACCGGTACACTTCACTGACACGCCCTGCTCACACCGGTACACTTCACTGGCACGCCCTGCTCACACCGCCCTGCTTACACTTCACTGGCACGCCCTGCTCACACCGGTACACTTCACTGGCACGCCCTGCTCACACCGGTACACTTCACTGGCACGCCCTGCTCACACCGGTACACTTCACTGGCACGCCCTGCTCACACCGGTACACTTCACTGACACGCCCTGCTCACACCGGTACACTTCACTGACACGCCCTGCTCACACCGGTACACTTCACTGACACGCCCTGCTCACACCGGTACACTTCACTGACACGCCCTGCTCACACCGGTACACTTCACTGACACGCCCTGCTCACACCGTTACACTTCACTGGCACGCCCTGCTCACACCGGTACACTTCACTGGCACGCCCTGCTCACACCGGTACACTTCACTGGCACGCCCTGCTCACACCGGTACACTTCACTGGCACGCCCTGCTCACACCGGTACACTTCACTGGCACTCTACTCACAATGTTGCAGGATGTAGATGGTGGCCT
Source organism: Polyodon spathula (assembly GCF_017654505.1). Classification (NCBI taxonomy): domain Eukaryota; kingdom Metazoa; phylum Chordata; class Actinopteri; order Acipenseriformes; family Polyodontidae; genus Polyodon; species Polyodon spathula. The sequence goes on along the minus strand of NC_054569.1, from coordinate 5,616,000 downwards.
CACAGTTACTCACATTACTTGTTTTATGGCAGTTCCCTTCACATACACCGTCCTGCTCTGGCTGTCTTATATAGCGAGACGCTCAGCCGAGACACGTCCACCGGCCAATCAGGGATCCAGGAGCTGCCATCCCCTGGCTGCCATTGCCTGTTCTATCTGTTACAGGCTGTTTGGAGGACTTGCCTTATGAAGTTAAATGGCAGTTAAGAGGAAAATCTGACACAGGTGATGTCATTGTAACATTTATTTTATACTTGACTTATTCCAATAAGTCACACCTTAAACAGTACAGTCCAGTGAACAATCTTTTGTGAATAGGGATCTCTGATGCTAATGCTAGTAGGGACCAAGGATAAGGTTACTAAGAAAATAGATTTTAACAATTGACAAATGTACTTGTAAATGTTCACGACAAGTAATGCAGTGCTTCTGCAGTGCTGCTTCGTCAGACCAGGTCCATGGAGTCTGCATCTTCGCGTTCAGTGCTCAGAAGTGCCAGAGAAGAGAGGCACACCAGGGCTCCCAACATCGCTAGCCCGTCGTTCCGGGACAACCGAAAAAATCTGGCCGACAGCGTGTTTTTTTTGGCTGCTTGACCAGCGGGCAGTCCGATTTTTTTTTTTTACTCTTAACAAGATAACGTCCTGTGCTTTAGTCAAACAGAGGTTTCTCAATCGAGATCCCGCTCACAGATCATCCTGGTAAAACACGTTTAGAGGGATCAGTGTTTTTCACTGGTAATGCTTGATTTCCGGGGTGCCCCGTGCAACACCCCTGACAACTCTCGCAGCCTGAACGAGCGCGCTGGTGTGTCACGTGACTGTGCCTGGTCACTGAAACAGAGGGTGAAAGGGACACGACGGCAGCGTATATACTTTTATACTGAAGGCTATGATTTTTTAAACAAAGTTACAGACTGGAATTACAAGCTACTATCTTGTTACCTTTATTAAATCATTAACATTATTTCCCAACCTAGGAAAAAAAAAATTAAAAAATCGAACACGGCAGTTTTTATCACGAGCATGCTGACATCGCTTTTTCATTTCTTTAATGTGATTAATAAAATGTAGCGGTAAATTTATTTTAAATGTATGGTGCTTGCTTGTAACTTATTGTACCGAGTGCAGCAACAGCCTCGGGTCCAAACCGTCAGCTGAGTGCAGATATATTTACATCCTCGCTGTCTCGTGCGTGCGTGCGTGCGTGCGTGCGTGCGTGTGTGTGTGTAATCAAATTGCTGCTGATGCTGGCTCGTACAGGTCTATGCAACCGGTAAGGCAAAGCGACATTTTTTTTTTTTTTTAAGAAACCAAGATTTCAGTTAACATTTGCAAACTGAAACTTTATTGATGCGCTTTGTTTTTTTTTTTTTTTTTTTTTTGGGGGGGGGGGGGGGGGGGGTGGCGGTTGTACTGTGTTCTTCAATGAATAGGATATAGCCAGGATGCAGCCACAAATAGGGTACTGTACTTGTAATTCTAGTTTTATTCGCAATATCTTATTATTTAGTGCTAGTAGTGACAAATACTGTACTAAATAAAGAAAATCAAACAATAAAATACTGCTAATATTATTAATAGTTTAGCGAATGCCTTTATCCAAGGTGACTTCCTTATCTTACTCCAGCAGCTTATATTGTTCATTTTGGGTTGTCCTTTTACTGTAGCGAACAAAAGGCTTTGGAGTCAAACAGGGTTTCTATATCGAGAGTGTACTGTATTTAGTATTTGACTTATATGCTTAATACACGACACTTGCACATCTTAATATATAATGCGTGCACATCTTAATATATAATGCGTGCACATCTTAATATATAATGCGTGCACATTTTAATATATAATGCGTGCACATCTTAATATATAATGCGTGCACATCTTAATATATAATGCCTGCACATCTTAATATATAATGCGTGCACATTTTAATATATAATGCATGCACATTTTAATATATAATGCATGCACATCTTAATATATAATGCGTGCACATTTTCATATATAATGCCTGCACATTTTCATATATAATGCCTGCACATTTTCATATATAATGGGTGCACATCTTAATATATAATGCCTGCACATTTTAATATATAATGCCTGCACATTTTAATATATAATGCACATTTTAATATATAATGCACATTTTAATATATAATGCACATTTTAATATATAATGCGTGCACATTTGTTATGCACATTTTAATATACAATGCCTGCACATTTGTTATTTCATTTTTGTTATTGTTCACTACTCTTAGTGTTCAACATTTAACTCGGTATAAACAAGTTGGCGGGTTTTATCTAGTGAGAAGGAGGTGCTTGTCTCTTAAGTTTGGTCCATTTTATTTATTTTTGTGTTATTTAACTTGTTTATTGTACACATTTTTTATTTTGTTTGCATTATTATTATTATTATTATTATTATTATTATTATTATTGTTCACGTAATAATTACTGCACGGCATTGCTGCCAGTTTAATCTTCCCATTAATGCTATTATCATACTGAATAAATTGGGACTTTTGTTATATGATTGTATTTAATAAATAAACTGTGTTTGTTTGTACAGCTTGACCTTGCCTCAGTTGCTGTTATTTTTCACCCACATAACATTGGGTCACACTCAATGTTTTGTAATTTATATAAACCTTTTGTTAAAAAAAAACAACAAAAAACAAAAAAAAACTATACTGTGTGTGGTGTCTGGTGTGTGGTAGTGGTGGGGGGGGGGGGGTTATAAAATACAGAGACAAGTTCATATTGTCATCAGAATGTTTTACCTGAGAAAACCGTTCAATAATGCGTACAGTTCCACAGCGATAGTAGTATGTGCGCCATGGCATTGGCTAAAACAGGCTCTCTGATAGAAATTGCTTCTTGTGACTGCTGTCTGGCAGTTGCAAGTTTCTAGTGAAAATCTGTGACGTCGCAGCCCTGCGAAAGTTTTGTGAAACACAAATTGCAACCTGCGAGGGGTCTACGACAGCCATTCCTCGCAAATCGCTTTTATGAAACGGGCCCCAGGCTCTTCAGTGTTCTCTGAAATACCGGTGCTAACTTCTGTAATAAAAATTGAGAAAGCTTTATTTTTATTGGACACTCATGCCTAGTTTGTCTTTTGTCTTTGTGTGTTTATTCCAGTTCACATTTACCAGCGCATGGGTGGCTGTGAGCTGGATGATGATGGGACCAGGCGAGCATATTCGCATTATGCGTATGATGGGAAGGATTTTATTAGTCTTGATATGGAGACCCTGACCTGGGTCGCTGCCGTGCCACAGGCTGTCTTCTATAAACACAAGCGGGAAAATGACACAGCCCGGCAAGAGATCACTTTCAAGTTTTTTCAACAGGAGTGTTTCCAGTTGTTGGAGTGGTACATCCAGTATGGGATGGAGACCCTGCAGAGGAAAGGTAAAGTAACAATCTCATATGCCTTGTGTTTAACTCATCCGATACTAACTAGTTTCAAATAGTTTCAAATGTGCAAGTACAGATCATGAAGTTTTGTTCATATGGATTTATGAATTTGTATTACTTGTCTATAAACAAACAAACAAAATGTATGTGTAATGATAATGATTTCCATTACCTGATAGTAGCTGTTAAACCTTCATGCTGATTTGAACCCGGCTCATGCCAAGATAAGCACCAACTAAGACGTAGCTTTACAGTAAACTAATGTGATCCATCTGCATCTCCATCCATTTGCATTTCTTTCCTTCTGATGATGTAGATATCCTTTTGCCTGGTGTTGATTGCTGAAGTGTAATGCTGGCTACAGGGATCAGCTTATTTTGAATCCTTAGCGCATCAGCACACGCAACAGCTGCGATGCTGGCTCCTAATAGAGTTGATATGACAGAGATACGTCGATATTCCTAATAGACTTGATATGGCAGAGTGTCACAAAGACGGCTGCAGAGGGTGATGACAGACCAGAAAGAGGAACCAACACAAAATAAACAGAGAGGAGGAGTTTGGTGAAGCTGAGCATTTAATAATTGAACAGACAGGAAATACAAGGTTGTAAAGACAAACAAAACACAGGACACGGCACTTTCGCCAAAATAAAGAGACTACACAGACAAATAGGGTGAGCTGATATTTAACTATATTGACTATACACCAACATTAACACACCACACGTAACATACAACACAGAAATACACAGGGGCGGGGCAACATTGCCACATATCCCCCCCCCCCCCCCTTGTGCGTAGCACACATGGCCTCAATGGCCACCTCCCCCCTTAAAATCCCCAAAGCCCCGGTACTGTAAGGGGTTGATGGGCGGCAATGTTGCCAGTAGCCAGGCTGCTACTGGCCATGCTGTCAGCAGACGTGCTGACAGTGGGGCGAGTCTCTCCTCCCGCTGTACCACTGGCAGTGGAAATGCTGCCAATGGTGCGGCTGTCAGCAGACTGCTGCAGGGGAAGGTAGTCTCCTGACCTCTTCCCCCCTTTATTGCCGGCAGCTCTCTCTGGGGGGGACTCCAGCCCCCAGAACTCCTGCAGCGAAATTGCTGCGGGGAAAGGTGGTCTCCTGACCTCTCCCCCTTTTTTCACAGCTGGCAGCTCCCTCTGGTGGGGCTCCGGCCACACTGACCCCTGCGGCCAAGCAGAGCCGACTGCGACCCCTGGCGAAGCAGTTCCAGCGACCCCAGACGGTGCGGAGCGGCTGGCAACCCCAGGCGATGCGGAGCGACAGGCATCCTTGGGCGAACCGAGGCAGGCATCCTTGGGCGAACCGAAGCAGGCATCCTTGGGCGAACCGAGGCAGGCATCCTTGGGCGAAGCGAGGCATGGAGTCAGGGCCCTCTGGGGTGCCACTGTTGGCCCTCGGTTCGGCCACGTGCTTCCCTCAGCAGCCTATGAAAGGGCTGCTGAGGTCTGCCAGCATCTAGTCCTGGTCCTACTGGTGAGGGGAAAGGCAGCTCCTACTCCTCTCCCCCTGATGGTGATGGAGGCAGAGGCAGCTCCAGCTCCTCTCCTCGTGATGGTGGGGGAAGTGATACCAGCAGGTATTCACCCTCTGCTGGTGGATGGGAAACCAGCAGGCATTTACCCTCTGCTGGTGGACAGGAACCCAGCAGGCATTCACCCTCTGCTGGTGGGGGAAGTGATACCAGCAGGTATTCATCCTTTGCTGGTGGACAGGGACCCAGCAGGCATTCACCCTCTGCTGGTGGACAGGGACCCAGCAGGCATTCACCCTCTGCTGGTGGACAGGGACCCAGCAGGCATTCACCCTCTGCTGGTGGACAGGGACCCAGCAGGCATTCACCCTCTGCTGGTGGACAGGGACCCAGCAGGCATTCACCCTCTGCTGGTGGACAGGGACCCAGCAGGCATTCACCCTCTGCTGGTGGAGGTGGCGGAGGCAGCTCCTGGCGGTGGAGGTGGGAGCGGTGTGTAGTCTCCTGGCGGCGGAGGTGGGAGCGGCGTGTAGTCTACCCTTATTACAGGGGACTGGTGCGGCTCTCCCTCACTTGCAGGGGAAGGTGGTGGAGGCAGAGGCAGCACCTGCTCCTCTCCTCCAAGTGGTGACGGTAGGGGAAGTGATACCAGCAGGCACTCACCCTCTGCTGGTGGAGATAGAAACAGCTCCCTCTCAGGCTTTGGATCCCCACGGTCCCCCCGTCTGGGCGCTGGACTCTCGCGGTCCCCCCGCCTGGAGACCCTGGTGCCTGGGCTGCTGTTCTGTTTATAGCTGCCTCCAGGTAGCAGAGGACCAATTCCACACCTTCCTCCAGGGAGTTTGGGGTGTGTTCTCTCTCGTACTCCTCCCATCGCTCCCTGTCCATCAGCCACAGGACCCGGATGGCTAGGGGCATGGACTGTGCCTCCAGCCTAGCATTGTCCCGGATCCAGTCCCTCAGCCTGATGGCGTCTTCTGACGTTTCGTTTTTTTTTTTTTTTTTTTTTTTTTTTTTTTTTAGTGAGCTTCAGACGCAGAGGCAGGAAATAAAACAGGAGAGGTAAGGTTTGCTTGAGCTGACTGAATGGCTTCGCTCAACTGTGCATTTCAATTACTATAAACAGAACAAACGTTTTTTTTTAAACAAGAAATTGCGGTTCCTGCTCTGGTCAGCGTCTAGGGGGCGCTGGTAGTCCCACTTCTGACACCTTGTGTCACAAAGAGGGCCGGAGTGGGTGACGTCATACCAGAAGCAGGAAATAAACAACAAGAGAGGTCAGGTTTGTTTGAGCTGAGCGAATGGCTTCGCTCAGCATTTAATGAGTGAACAGAACAGACAGAAAATAAACGGTTGTAACAAACAAAAACATAGGACACGGCACATTCACCAAAACAAAAGGGACAAACAAAACGGACTATCAAGAAACAAAACACGGTGAGCTTCTATTTTTCTTATCTTTTACAAATACCTCCGTCTCCAATCCCGTTCTCCACTCTCCGAACACACAACCCTGAGTGAGTGAAAACATGCTGCTTTTATGCAGCTGTACCGAGACTCGATTGCTAATCAATCATTCAATTGGAGTCGCGGTACAACTGCATGTGAATTAATAAAGTGCAATTCCCCGTGCTCACATATTACATTTTATTTGCACATGAAGTGCTGTGCAATCCTAATGCCTAAATACAAATATATATTTTAAACACAGACCCGTTTATATCCTGTGTACCAATGAGTATACACCAACATTAAAACACAACACACAACACAAAATATACACAATGGCGAGCACTTTGCCACACAGAGATACAGTGATATTCCTAATAGAGTTGATATGGCAGAGATACAGTGATATTCCTAATAGAGTTGATATGGCAGAGATACAGTGATATTCCTAATAGAGTTGATATGGCAGAGATACAGTGATATTCCTAATAGAGTTGATATGGCAGAGATACAGTGATATTCCTAATAGAGTTGATATGGCAGAGATACAGTGATATTCCTAATAGAGTTGATATGCAGAGATTCTGATATTCCTAATAGAGTTGATATGGGATACGTGATATTCCTAATAAGTTGATATCTTACTGATTTGTGATATTCCTATATTTTGTATTACTATGACAAGTATTGAAATTGAAATGAACGAAATCACAGCAAACACTGTGATACAACAGACCCAACATATATGAATCACGCAGGGGTCCCTTTTAGAAAGCTCACTCTTTATAAAGTGTTTTAGCTACAGAGCGAAACATGAGCACAAACCCTCTATAGAAACAGTAAAGGAATGTGTTGCTGTGCTGAGATCACTGGTAATGCACAGACTGTGCTGTTCAATTACTATAAACACAAAGGTACCTGTACAAACACAATGCCTGTTTGTTCTGCTGTTCACTAAGACACTGCTGAGCTGATCCGTTTAGTGAGATCAGTTCCAATTGAAAGTGACCAGCGTGCCAGGGCTAGAGCTACACTCAGATCAGCCACACATTAGCTCCATTTACATATACCCTCTCAGCCAATCAGAGTGGAGGGGGTTTCTACAGTGTGATTGAATACTGCATGAAACAATACTGGGGTCTAAAAAGGTTCTCTTTCTCCAGTACGCCCTGCAGTGACACTGATACAGAGGAAAGCGCGTGAATCTGCAGGAACGGACGTCATCTGCCACGTGACGGGGTTCTACCCCCGAGAGGTTGAGGTGAACTGGGTCAGAGACGGGGAGGCTCTGCTGGAGGAGGGGGTGTGGAGTGGAGAGGTGCTGCCCAATGGGGACACAACCTACCAGCTGAGAAAGATCTTGACAGTGAGTCCTGAGGACCAGAAGAAACACAGCTACTCCTGCCAGGTGCACCACGCCAGCCTGGATGAGAAGATGGATGTGAAATGGGGTAAGAGAGAGAGAGAGAGACCCTGCTACTGAAATAGACTGTGTGAGCAGGGAGGGAGGGGAGGGAGGCTGTACCTGAGACCCTGTTGAAAAAAAACACATTATTGCTGTACATACACAGTATAATAAACTCAATGGTGCCTCAGAAAACATTAAACACAACAATGCCTCAACACATCTTCACCTTATTAGCACAAGCCTGTTTAACCCCTCCTACAGGGATTGTAGAGGACTGTGATCACACCATTCATTTCAATAGGGATTCACACCATTCATTTCAATAGGGATTGTAGAGGACTGGATCACACCATTCATTTCAATAGGGATTGTAGAGACTGATTATCACACCATTCATTTCAATAGGGATTGTAGAGGACTGGATCACACCATTCATTTCAATAGGGATTGTAGAGGACTGGATCACACCATTCATTTCAATAGGGATTGTAGAGGACTGGATCACACCATTCATTTCAATAGGGATAGGACTGATAGGGATTGTAGAGGACTGTATCACACCATTCATTTCAATAGGGATTTGTAGAGGACTGGATCACACCATTCAATAGGGATTCAATAGGGATTGTAGAGGACTGGATCACACCATTCATTTCATCACACCATTCATTTCAATAGGGATTGTAGAGGACTGGATCACACCATTCATTTCAATAGGGATTGTAGAGGACTGTATCACACCATTCATTTCAATAGGGATTGTAGAGGACTGTATCACACCATTCATTTCAATAGGGATTGTAGAGGACTGTATCACACCATTCATTTCAATAGGGATTGTAGAGGACTGTATCACACCATTCATTTCAATAGGGATTGTAGAGGACTGGATCACACCATTCATTTCAATAGGGATTGTAGAGGACTGTATCACACCATTTCAATAGGGATTGTAGAGGACTGTATCACACCTTTCATTTCGATAGGGATTTGGTCGGTACTCGTAAATCATGCTGAATTACCCAGAATGCTGGTTTGTAGAGGGGCTGGATTAGACTGGTTTTACTGGAAATGCTAAATGCCTGTGGTAAACTTTCACACCACTGGTATTACTGTGCTTTACACAGAGCCTAATGCCTGCTGCAGGGATGTGGGTCATTATCTTCACTGATTGCTTTTGCTAAACAGTCTCCTGTGTGTTTGCAGCTCCAGAGGCTGCTCTGAACGTGGGGTTTGTTGCTGGTGGTGTGCTGGCTGCTCTGGGTCTGATCATCGCAGTGATCATAGGAGTTCACATCTGGATGGAAAGAGCATCAGGTGAGAGAGAGGGAGGCGGGGTTAAGAGCTGCTTCATTAATGCTGCATTTCTAATTCCTTTATCAGTTGTCAGGTCCTGATGAAATATACATATTTATGAGCTTAGCATGAACAAACTCCCATTTCTAATTGATCCCAGTCTTTTAACGCCCTGGTCTCTCCTGCAGTAAATGTGTAAAAGGTTCCTGTACTAGTCTTTGCACTGGGCTGCTGATTCCTCCATGTAGGAATCTGAAGAGCTGTCTTCCACAGTCCTCTCTGGACTCAGCTTTCAGCTGGCGTTAGAGTTTAGGTTCTGAATAAACTCCTGGCAGCAGTGAGGATGGATCGAGCCCTAACTCCTGAAACAACTACCCAAGGGTTTCAACCACTGATGGAACTCCAGATTTGCAGAGTACTGGAAATGTTACCAAACAAGAGTTAAACACACATGCTGTGCTCTTGGAAAACAACATGTTAATAATGTGTGCCTATAAGCTCAACAGGACTCTTACAGGTGCTGATAAGGACATGAATCTAGTATTTTAGACATGCACTTTACAACCAGAACCCACACATCAGTGACACAGAGGCTGAATGCAACATATAGCTAGCGCTCCTGTACATTCTCTCAGTGTTTATCTCATTGCAGTCGGTGGAACTCAAGGAAACTGATATTTTGGGGGGCCCTGGACAGGGATACTGACCCGCAGTTTCAGGGCAGTCCTGTCCAAAGCTGGACATGTAGAAGAAATAAAAGACTTCTAATTTGTTGAAGATCAAGGCTGGAGAAACATAAACAGAATTGAATTCGACAATTACAAGTGAAAGGACGTCTCTGAATTTGTTATAGGGGTTAGAATGAAGTTCTTTAAATACCGTTCTTGCGCTACATGAAAACCGGTTTGTAGAAACTGCCTGTACATTCTTAATATCTTTCCTATGGGTCAGAGTTGTAATAGATGTGTTTGTGCAGAGCTGTCTCTCCCTGGTTTGCTCTGCTTTTAGGAGATCATTGTTTTCTATGGGTCAGAGTTGTAATAGATGTGTTTGTGCAGAGCTGTCTCTCCCTGGTTTGCTCTGCTTTTAGGAGATCATTGTTTTCTATGGGTCAGAGTTGTAATAGATGTGTTTGTGCAGAGCTGTCTCTCCCTGGTTTGCTCTGCTTTTAGGAGATCATTGTTTTCTAGTGCCGCACCTGCTAGATACTGAACTACAGTAACATTCAAATATAAACCCAAGTGAGAAGGGCTTTAAAGGCTCTTCTATGAGAGATCTCCTCATTCCTGGGGTCTGCTTTTCTGCTTTTATTATTATTATTATTATTATTATTATTATTATTATTATTATATATTATTATTATTTCAGCAAAGGAACAAAGTGATGCTTCATCCAGCTCCACCAGCGACGACAGGTAAAGATACATTTTCATGCACTTTTAATAACTATTGGGTTCTGTTCTTTTTCTGAATCAATCAGTTATCACCCCAGAAAGATGTATTAAAAACAGCACTGCTTACAGTTCAAAACATATACTTTTTTTGTTAAGCTGAATTAAGTTCTATACTTGAACTCACAGCATTCTCTTGAGAACCAGCTATAGCCTATGGTTTGCCATTTTTTAAGTTGACAGTTGCCTGACTCTTCTGAGCTGCATGAGATTTTGTGTTTCCTGTGAGTCTTACATGAATAACAGACACCAGTGTCACTGATACTGCAGCATTGTCTTGACAGGACCGAGCACAGCACACCAACAAGGAGGGTAGAGTTCAGAGGAGATCCTGAGAGCGCTCCTGCTTCTCACTGATACTCCAGCATTGTCTTGATAGGACAGAGCACAGCACACCAACAAGGAGGGTAGAGTTCAGAGGAGATCCTGAGAGCGCTCCTGCTTCTCACTGATACTCCAGCATTGTCTTGATAGGACAGAGCACAGCACACCAACAAGGAGGGTAGAGTTCAGAGGAGATCCTGAGAGCGCTCCTGCTTCTCACTGATACTCCAGCATTGTCTTGTGTAACAGACGTGCAGGGAGCAGCAGTTTAATTATAATTTGAGTTGTTTCTTGCTAGTTTTGTGGGAGCAAACACAAACAAACTGGCTCCATTGTGTTTTTCTCACCCATGTGCTTTACTAACCACAGTCTGTATTGTTCCAGGTGTGACTCCGTTGCAGAGAAGCTGATGACACAGAAAGAGAATATACAACTCAGCTGAGACTTCATCCTTTACACTTTATTTACCCCGATATGGTCACACAGAGCCATCAGACAAACTGATAGACAAGGACGCTGTGTTGCGGTCGTCTGTGTTAAGAATTAAGAATTTGTAGTCATTTGTATGTAGTAACGTAGACCCTAAATAAGCTGCGTTAAGAAAATGTAACATTGCTTTATTTTAAGCTACCTTCTCATTTAAGATACGCTGTTTAAGACAAGCTGACCAACAGTATGTTCTGCTGTGTGTGTGATTCTGGAATCTGATAACCTTTAGGGAGTTAGTGTCCCAAGGATGCACGGCCTTGAGGTGACCAGGGCTTTCACTAGAATACATGGGACAGCATGGCGCAAAGCAGCAGCTCTTCTGGAAAATGACAGTGTGTGGGACACGTGAGAAAACAAGAAGAAAACAGTGACTGTGTTGATTTTACTTGGAGGATTACTACTTGTTTGTTGGAAACTACCTGCTTATAAATGAAGAAGTACAGTCAGGACATGAGAGGCGAGAAGACCGCGTGTGTGATTTCTGGTGAGCAGGGGCTCCTGTATGAGAAGCTGTGCCTGCCTGGATGAGAAGCTGTGTCTGTATGTGAAGCTGTGTCTGGATGTGAAGCTGTGCCTGTATGTGAAGCTGTGCCTGTATGTGAAGCTGTGCCTGTATGTGAAGCTGTGCCTGTATGTGAAGCTGTGCCTGTATGAGAAGCTGTGCCTGTATGAGAAGCTGTGCCTGTATGAGAAGCTGTGCCTGTATGTGAAGCTGTGCCTGGATGTGAAGCTGTGCCTGGATGTGAAGCTGTGCCTGTATGAGAAGCTGTGCCTGTATGAGAAGCTGTGTCTGGATGAGGAGCTGTGTCTGTATGAGAAGCTGTGCCTGCATGAGAGACTGTCAGAGGCTGTGTCTGGCTTAGTATTATTATTATTTATTTATTTAGCAGGTGCCTTTATTGGCCAGTAGAGGAGGAGCGAGAGGAGGTGTAGGGAGACACAAGGGATTGGAGGAAGGAGAAGGCAGTGTGGTGAAGAGAGTGGTAGGCAAGAACAAGGATCTTGAATTGAATGCAAGCAGAGATAGGTAGCCAGTGCAGGGAGTGAAGCAGAGGGGTAGCGTGAGAGTAGCAAGGTTGAGAGAATACAAGACAAGCAGCAGAATTTTATATGAACTGCAGGAGGCGGACAGATGAAGCAGGGAGACCAGCAAGGAGAGTTACAGTAGTCCAATCTGGAGATTACAGGAGCTTGGACCAGGAGCTGGGTGGAATAATGAGTAGTGAGAAAAAGTGTGTGGGAAGAAGTAGAGGGAGGGGTCAAGAATAACAGCTGGGTTTATAGCAGGAGATGGAGAGAGAGCGCGACAGAGTCAGGGGACACTGAGATGGAGCAGAAGGAATGTAGAGGAGGTCAGATTTAGAGAGGTGCAGTGCTCAGGAGGATAAAGGTGGGAGTGCTGAACGAATGCCCTCTGATGCCCCTGGTGGATATTCCTTTGCCCTGCTTCCCCACCTCCCTGCATAGAATGCCTACGTCAAACACTTCAGTGGGCAGGGATTCATTTACATGTTACCTTCAGATTTAGCTCAGAAAATAAATATTAAAAATAAAACAAATTGTTAATGACAAAGATGTATTTTGGATTTGCCTGTCAGCTAAATGTTAATACAAACGGTAAAAAGAAAAAGGATTTTAAGTTCCATGTATTTTTTCACAAATTTATTTTTTAGATCCCCAGACTTAACATGTCAGCTAAATCAATGATGACTCGCCAAGTGTAAAAAAAAATTTTACAGACTGAAGCATTTTGTCTCCAAATGTAATTGTGTTATATTTACTTGTCAGTATTTATAAATTATGTCTGAAAGTACAAATTTCAAACACCTGGTAACAATGAAGCAAGCTGGGCTGAATTGAGTGGGGGACGGAGGGGGTGATGATGGGACGTGAGGAGTCTTGGGCTAGAAGTTTTAACATCTGCTCTCATGTAATGGAAATCGTGTTTTTTTTACACTTGGCACCGCATCATTACTTGTACAGGTCTCAGCCTTCTCCTCTCTGCTTGAGATTCCTCCTAGTAAATTGTGTGTCAACATTGGTGTTTCCACTGGGTCCTAGTGGCATGCCTAGGGCCGTATTCTTGAAACGTTCTTAAGAAAATAAATCTTCTTAAAACCAACTTTTTTATTAACTTTGGACTTAAAAAAAAAGGTAAGAACTGCTATTCTCAAAAAAAAAAAAAAAATCCTTAAATTTTCTAATTTTTTTTCTTAAGAACAAACTTTAGAAAAATTGGTATTCTTCAAAAAACTATTCTCAAATTCTTTAAAATATTCTTAACTTAAAGATAACTAAACCCTTGTATTAAAATAAGTAGCTCTTGGCAGGTATGCAGAGGAAATACACATTTAAAATGTTTTAATAGTTTAATGTGTAAATGTAAATATATATTTTAATATTTTAAGAATTTTTACCTTTTTTATATTATTGTGAATCTTATAAATTCCCAAATACGGTTGTTTTTCATTATGGGTATGTTGGTATTTTAAGATTTCATAATCAGTTAATAAAGACCTCAGTGGTATAACTGCCTATAATTACTCTGTAATTTCCCTGTTCATTTTGTTTTCCTTGCCTCCTCAATGAGAGCCTCTGTGTCTTTTTATTACCAGATGCGTGCGATGAGTCAGCATCACCGCAGTGATTTAAAACTGCTGTGAAATTACATCACCTTTTAGTCAGTGATTGACAGGTCACTGCAGCTAGCTAATCACAACCTCCGTATTACCTCTGTTTTGCTTTTACAGGCAGTTACAAAAAGGAAAATATATATATTGCTGTTATTGTTTTTGTAGGTAGGCATTGCATGTCCCTGGTAAACACCCACGGCAGCTGATGGTCGTTGATATGAGGAGGGATAAACTTATTAAACTCTTTGCTTACAACCATCAGTTATCACCATGCCTCTGAATTAAAAGGTTTTCAGTCTTTAGGGGCTGTTTTTACTCTTAAGAAGACCGTGATCTATTTGCCGGATTACAATCTAGTCACCGGGGTTATCTTGTTTTCGGAGGCCGTAGTCCTAAGGACAGATCAGCGAGTGGATGCCCCAGGTAGAAGCACGATTTTTGGGCTCTGAGCTCTGTGCTGCTGCTGGGAGTTGAGCCATGATAGCTCTTTTTTTTCCAGCTGCAGTTCTATTATGTTGAGTTACAAGAACACGAATCACAGCACCCCCGTTTAATTAAAAAGCCTGTCGCTGACAATTATTGACATAGCCACGTTATTGTTTTATTTCTGTTTAGATTTGCCCAAATGTAAAAGAGGATAAAAATAAACTGCTCAGATTAATCTAACAGAATCCTGCGTTCATGTTAATATTTATGCATCGAGGATTATTTATTTTAGTAATACGCTTTATAATATGAGTATAAATAAATGCATGCGTTAATTAAAATGTAAAATGTGTATCAATCACAGCAGATGTATTTTACACTCACAATAACCAGCCTTATGCCTGTATTACTCAGGGTTTGTTTTTTCTTAAGACAGTTTTTAAGAAGAAATTTAGCAAAATCGTAAGAAAACATGAAGACTTGAACTTTAGAACAATCTCAGGAAGATCTTACTGTTTTCTTAGGAACTCTCTTAAGTTTTATCCTGAGAAGACTTCAGGAAGACAGACCCAGGACTCTAAATCGGCAACAAAAAGGGCAAACTGGCCCTCAGTTCAGTACATGTGCAGAGAGAGGCACCGAGGCCACTAACCCTAAAGCAATGCCAAACTCCTTCAGTTCAATACATTGGTCGCCAAATCCAATTGCTGGAGCCACTTTAGGAGCAAGTTGGCTGCTACCATATTCAACAGCTTCAAATACAACAACTTGTTAAGACACTGAAGTGATACTGAAACAGTAACTTAATGCCTGTACTCGCTTGTTTGTCGCCTCATTCTGTTGAATATGTGAACTATGCAGCTGATGACTGCAGTGAACTCAGCATTTTATATTTGAGATGTTTTGCAAGTGTTGTGTGTGGAATTGGTGAGCGTGCTCTGATTGTGTAGAGTTCTAATACAGGGAATAGCGTGCTGCAGCTCCCATGCTCAGTGTTAGTGGAGCTCTGGACTGACAGCATGTAACACAGACCGCTGTTATGTTTGTTTTTACTGTACATGTAACCATTTATTGTTTCAGTAAAAAGCAAGTTTGAGGTTCAGTGATTTTGCTGTTATGCACAATATTAAATACACAGCAGTAAACACAATACCATATTTTAGATGTTTCCAAACCATTATTTTTCATTACCACAGTCTGAGAGCTAAGTTTAGTGAATGGCAGTTTGAATACTCCCTCCTTCCTCTTCTGAAACACCCTCCTCTGAAACTCCCTCCTCCTCTGAAACTTCCTCCTCCGTCCTCTGAAACTCCCTCCTATGAAAGTCCCTCCTTTCTCCTCTGAAACTCCCTCCTCCCTCCACTGAAACTCCCTCCTCCCTCCTCTGAATCTCCTTCCTCCTCTGAAAATCACTCCTTCCTCTGAATCTCCCTCCCTCCTCTGAAACTTCCTCCTCCCTCTTCTGAAACTCCCTCCTATGAAAGTCCCTCTTTCCTCCACTGAAACTCCCTCCTTTGAATCACTCTCCTCACTCCTCTGTCCTCTAAAACTCCCTCCTCCATCATGCTCCAAATCCCCTGGGCCGGATGAGATCCTCCCAATAGTACTCAAAGAAATGAAAGAAGTTATTTACAAACCGCTAACCAAGATCATGCAAGATCTCTTGACATGGGTTGTACCAACAGACTGGAAAATTGCAAACGTAATACCAAGCCACAAAAAGGGAAACAAAAATGAACCAGGTAACTACAGACCAGTAAGTCTGACTTCTATTATATGCAAACTTATGGAAACTATAATAAGATCCAAAATGGAAAATGACGCATTATGTGCATTATAAATATCATATGGGAGATACTGAAATTGGAAAAGGAATCTATGAAAAAGACCTAGGAGTTTTTGTTGACTCAGAAATGTCTTCATCTAGACAATGTGGGGAAGCTATAAAAAAGGCCAACAAGATGCTCGGATGCATTGTGAAAAGTGTTGAATTCAAATCAAGGGAAGTAATGTTAAAACTGTACAATACATTAGTAAGGCCTCATCTTGAATATTGTGTTCAGTTCTGGCCACCTCGCTACAAAAAGGATATTGCTGCTATAGAAAGAGTGCCACCAGAATTATTCTAGGTTTAAAAGGCATGTCATATGCAGACAAGCTAAAATAATTGAATCTGTTCAGTCTTGAACAAAGAAGACTACGCAGCGACCTAATTCAAGCATTCAAAATTCTAAAAGGTATTGACAATGTCGACCCAAGGGACTTTTTCGACCTGAAAAAAAAAACAAGGACCAGGGGTCATAAATGAAGATTAGACAAAGGGGCATTCAGAACAGAAAATAGGAAGCACTTTTTTACACAGAGAATCGTGAGGGTCTGGAATCAACGTCCCAGTAATGTTGTTGAAGCTGACACCCTGGGATCCTTCAAGAAGCTGCTTGATGAGATTCTGGGATCAATAAACTGCAACAACCAAACCAGCAAGATGGGCCGAACAGCCTCCTCTCGTTTGTAAACGTTCTTATGTTCTTATGGTCTGCTTTCTTTTCAGCCACAGTCTGTTTAAACCTGAAAATACTATTTCACCCAGATCCTTCTGCTGCTCGCTTCCTATTGGCTGAACCAAGCCAATCACGGAATTCCAGACAGAGAGAGTTTCTGATAAGCAGTGTATTCAATTCCACATCATTTTTGCTGGTCTGAAGAGACCAGCCAATAAAGAACCATTTCCAACTTTTACACGTTTTCATTGGTTAGATTAAATGCCAGTCATATTACCTCGGAGACCAGCTACATAATTGAGTGGGGCGTCACTAACTAAACACATTCAATGCTTGAGAGCTGAAAAAAGTACGTTTATTTGTTACGATGTGTGAACATAACACATAGCAGGCATTCACAAATAGTCTCCAAACATTCAGGTGCTCAGAAGATAAAATACCTTTCAAACAAGCAATAGAAAAATACAAGTGTCCAGCTTCTCATCGTAAATCCAGAGAAACCAGATTGAATTTCCCTAATTGACACTCAAGTGAAATGTCTGGTGTAGGTATGTTCTGAAGAGGTAATTCTACACCTGGATGCTCTAGTAATGTTTTTGGTTGACTGCATTGATGCTTGTGGTACTGCTCACAGCGGCAGAAATTGAAGCTCACTTTACAAGTATCACACGCCACTCTTCTCTCGTGAAACCATCTCTTCATTACACACTGGAAGTCCTTTTTTTGAATCACAAATTTCTAATTTATTTTTCAGCACTTCATGATTATGTGTTTATTGATTCTATAATTATCATCAGGTGTCGGTTTTCAATTATGATCATTGTCAATAGTTAGCAATGAATGGGTTTCATATGAAATATGTTGATTGCCCAAATACTTTTGTCAGAGTATGTTTTATTATAAAGCTGAATCTCTACTTAGAACAAATTATAGTAATCTGTTTATTTGTGGTTTTTCTCATTTTTTTTAACTGCCCAAATACTTTTCTCTGCGACTGTATACACGGCTCTGTTTCACTGTGGTGTACTACACTTCCTATACTTCACCGTTACCCTCCGTACCTGAAAGAGATGATCAATATCAATAACCAGCCTGAAAGAGATGATCAATATCAATAACCAGCCTGAAAGAGATGATCAATATCAATAACCCGTCTGAAAGAGATGATCAATAACCCATCTGAAAGAGATGATCAAAATCAATAACCAGCCTGAAAGAGATGATCAATATCAATAACCAGCCTGAAAGAGATGATCAATATCAGTAACCCGTCTGAAAGAGATGATCAATATCAATAACCAGCCTGAAAGAGATGATCAATATCAATAACCAGCCTGAAAGAGATGATCTGAAAGAGATGATCAATATCAATAACCAGCCTGAAAGAGATGATCAATATCAATAACCAGCCTGAAAGAGATGATCAATATCAATAACCAGCCTGAAAGAGATGATCAATATCAATAACCAGCCTGAAAGAGATGATCAATATCAGTAACCCGTCTCCTGAAAGAGATGATCAAAATCAATAACCATCTGAAAGAGATGATCAAAATCAATAACCAGCCTGAAAGAGATGATCAATATCAATCTGAAAGAGATGATATCAATAAAACTCTGAAAGAGATGCCTGAAAGAGATGATCAATATCAATAACCAGCCTGAAAGAGATGATCAATATCAGTAACCCGTCTGAAAGAGATGATCAATATCAATAACCAGCCTGAAAGAGATGATCAATATCAATAACCAGCCTGAAAGAGATGATCAAAATCAATAACCAGCCTGAAAGAGATGATCAAAATCAATAACCAGCCTGAAAGAGATGATCAAAATCAATAACCCTGCCTGAAAGAGATGATCAATATCAATAACCCCTGAAAGAGATGATCAATATCAATAACCAGCCTGAAGAGAGATGTAGTAAGTCTGAAAGAGATGAAATATCAATAACCAGCCTGAAAGAGATGATCAAAATCAATAACCAGCCTGAAAGAGATGATCAATATCAATAACCAGCCTGAAAGAGATGATCAATATCAATAACCAGCCTGAAAGAGATGATCAATATCAATAACCAGCCTGAAAGAGATGATCAATATCAATAACCAGCCTGAAAGAGATGATCAAAATCAATAACCAGCCTGAAAGAGATGATCAATATCAATAACCAGCCTGAAAGAGATGATCAATCAATAACCAGCCTGAAAGAGATGATCAATATCAATAACCCGTCTGAAAGAGATGATCAATATCAATAACCAGCCTGAAAGAGATGATCAATATCAATAACCCATCTGAAAGAGATGATCAATATCAATAACCAGCCTGAAAGAGATGATCAATATCAATAACCAGCCTGAAAGAGATGATCAATCAATAACCAGCCTGAAAGAGATGATCAATATCAATAACCAGCCTGAAAGAGATGATCAATATCAATAACCAGCCTGAAAGAGATGATCAAAATCAATAACCAGTCTGAAAGAGATGATCAAAATCAATAACCAGCCTGAAAGAGATGATCAATATCAATAACCAGCCTGAAAGAGATGATCAATATCAATAACCAGCCTGAAAGAGATGATCAATATCAATAACATGTCTGAAAGAGATGATCAATATCAATAACCAGCCTGAAAGAGATGATCAATATCAATAAGGACTATCTGAAAGAGATGATCAATATCAATAACCAGCCTGAAAGAGATGATCAATCGGATAAAAGATCCTGAAAGAGATGATCGGAATCAATAACCAGCCTGAAAGAGATGATCAATATCAATAACCAGCCTGAAAGAGATGATCAATATCAATAACCAGCCTGAAAGAGATGATCAATATCAATAACCAGCCTGAAAGAGATGATCAATATCAATAACCAGCCTGAAAGAGATGATCAATATCAATAACCATGTCTGAAAGAGATGATCAATATCAATAACCAGCCTGAAAGAGATGATCAATATCAATAACCAGTCTGAAAGAGATGATCAATATCAATAACCAGCCTGAAAGAGATGATCAATATCAATAACCCGTCTGAAAGAGACAAATCAATAAAACCGAATCAATAACCAGTCTGAAAGAGATGATCAAAATCAATAACCAGCCTGAAAGAGATGATCAATATCAATAACCAGCCTGAAAGAGATGATCAATAATCAATAATCTGAAAGAGATGATCAATATCAATAACCAGCCTGAAAGAGATGATTTCAATCAATAACCATCTGAAAGAGATGATCAATATGGGTAACCAGCCTGAAAGAGATGATCAAAATCAATAACCAGCCTGAAAGAGATGATCAAAATCAATAACCAGCCTGAAAGAGATGATCAATATCAGTCTGAAAGAGATGATCAAGATCAATAAGCCTGAAAGAGAGATCAGAATCACTGGTAACCAGACCTGAAAGAGATGATCAAAATCAATAACCAGCCTGAAAGAGATGATCAATATCAATAACCAAACTGAAAGAGATGATCAAATCAATAACCAGCCTGAAAGAGATGATCAAAATCAATAACCACCCTGAAAGAGATGATCAATATCAATAACCAGCCTGAAAGAGATGATCAATATCAATAACCAGCCTGAAAGAGATGATCAATATCAATAACCAGCCTGAAAGAGATGATCAATATCAATAACCCGTCTGAAAGAGATGATCAATATCAATAACCAGCCTGAAAGAGATGACCAAAATCAGTAACCCGTCTGAAAGAGATGACTCAAACGCAATCAATAACCAGCCTGAAAGAGATGATCAATATCAATAATTGCTGAAAGAGATGATCAATAAATAATTCCTGAAAGAGATGATCAATATTATAACCAGCCTGAAAGAGATGATCAAAATCAATAACCAGCCTGAAAGAGATGATCAATATCAATAACCAGCCTGAAAGAGATGATCAATATCAGTAACCCGTCTGAAAGAGATGATCAATATCAATAACCAGCCTGAAAGAGATGATCAATATCAATAACCAGCCTGAAAGAGATGATCAATATCAATAACCAGCCTGAAAGAGATGATCAAAATCAATAACCAGCCTGAAAGAGATGATCAATATCAATAACCCGCCTGAAAGAGATGATCAATATCAATAACCAGCCTGAAAGAGATGATCAATATCAGTAACCAGCCTGAAAGAGATGATCAATATCAATAACCAGCCTGAAAGAGATGATCAATATCAATAACCAGCCTGAAAGAGATGATCAATATCAGTAACAAAAACTGAAAGAGATGATCAAAATCAATAACCAGCCTGAAAGAGATGATCACTTATCAATAACCAGCCTGAAAGAGATGATCAATATCAATAACCTAGCCTGAAAGAGATGATCAATATCAATAACATGGCCTGAAAGAGATGATCAATATCACTAACCAGCCTGAAAGAGATGATCAATATCGATAACCAGTCTGAAAGAGATGATCAATATCAATAACCAGCCTGAAAGAGATGATCAAAATCAGTAACCCGCCTGAAAGAGATGATCAATATCAATAACCAGCCTGAAAGAGATGATCAATATCAATATTCTGAAAGAGATGATCAATATCAATAAAAGCCTGAAAGAGATGATCAATATCAGTAACCCGTCTGAAAGAGATGATCAAAATCAATAACCAGCCTGAAAGAGATGATCAGTATAGGTCCTCTGAAAGAGATGATCAACATCAATATTTAGCCTGAAAGAGATGATCAATATCAGATAACACGTCTGAAAGAGATGATCAATATCAATAACCAGCCTGAAAGAGATGATCAAAATCATCTAACCAGATTCTGAAAGAGATGATCAAAATCAATAACCAGCCTGAAAGAGATGATCAATATCAGGTAACCACGCTGAAAGAGATGATCAAAATCAATAACCAGCCTGAAAGAGATGATCAATATCAATAACCAGCCTGAAAGAGATGATCAATATCAATAACCAGCCTGAAAGAGATGATCAATATCAATGGGGAAGCCTGAAAGAGATGATCAATATCAATAACCATTCTGAAAGAGATGATCAAAATCAATAAGTAGCCTGAAAGAGATGATCAATATCAATAACCATCCTGAAAGAGATGATCAGTATCTGGTAACCTCGCCTGAAAGAGATGATCAAAATCAATAACCAGCCTGAAAGAGATGATCAAAATCAATAACCAGCCTGAAAGAGATGATCAATATCAATAACCAGCCTGAAAGAGATGATCAAAATCAATAACCAGTCTGAAAGAGATGATCAATATCAATAACCAGCCTGAAAGAGATGATCAAAATCAATAACCAGCCTGAAAGAGATGATCAAAATCAATAACCAGCCTGAAAGAGATGATCAAAATCAATAACCACTGAAAGAGATTATCAAAATCAATAACCAGAACTGAAAGAGAGGATCAAAATCAATAACCAGCCTGAAAGAGATGATCTGAATCAATAACCAGCCTGAAAGAGATGATCTGGGATCAATAACCAGCCTGAAAGAGATGATCAATAAGCTCTAACAACCAAACGAGCAAGATGAGCCGAATGGCCTCCTCTCGTTTGTAAACTTTCTTATGTTCTTAAGTCTGAAAGAGATCATCAATATCAATAACCAACCTGAAAGAGATGATCAATATCAGTAACCTGTCTGAAAGAGATGATCAAAATCAATAACCAGCCTGAAAGAGATGATCAATATCAGTAACCCGTCTGAAAGAGATGATCAATATCAATAACCCGCCACCACTCAGCGTTTGGCAGGCTTGGGATTTCAAAACTGCCCCCCCAGGAAATGAGCTCCTGGAGACTGAATCAATTTTAATATGGCAAGACGAAATGGCTGCCAAATAGACCTTTAATGTAGAGGGGGATTCCCAAGTAGGTCCTGTAAAAATGTCAGTATAACTGCCATGGGACAGGTCATGGTGTCAAAGCCCTTAGGCAGGCCCCACTTCTGAAAAACGCCCCCCTTGTACCCGTGCTGGGAATGCGTAGACGTCGCTCTGGCATTCTGCAGGGTGTCAATGACCCTGTGGGATAATCCCAGATGGCTCAAATGTTCCTGTTCAGGGGCCAGACCCGGAGCTGAAGGCTTGATTGGTTGGGATGCCACGATGTCCACGGCTGGCCACTCAAGAGCTGCATTAAGGTGGGAAACCAGAGTCTCCTGGGCCAATGAGCAGCTACTAATCACACCCTGGCCTGGACCTGTCTCATATTCTCCAGACACAGCGGGAGCATGGCAAGCAGTGGAAAGGCACACAGCAGCTGCTTCTGGCACTGGTGTGCCAAGGCATCTACTGCCAGCAGGTCCCTGGCTCCTGTTATGGAAAACCATAGGGGACAAAGGGTCGATTCCTGGGAGGCAAAGAGGTCTATCTACAGTGCTGTGAAAAAGTATTTGCCCCCTGTCTGATTTTCTGCATTTTTGCACATTTTTCACATTGAATTTGGTCAGATGTTTTTGTGGGTTGTAGTATATAGAGGGAGTCTGAGAGAAAAAAATGACACCAAAATTTGGTGCATCTTTCATTTGTTTGTTGTGCAAGGTAATCAAACATGCAATCTTCAGGTGTGAAAAAGTTATTGCCCCCCCCCCCAGTTAACTCAACCCAATTAAAGAGATAATTAGGGTCAGCTGTTTGAATACTTTGGTTAACAATCAGGCCTGATTTGGGCCAGCCCTGCCCAATATAAATCTGACTAACTTTGGCCCTTAACATCAGAGTGAAGTTGTCAGCACATCTAGAGGCACATCATGCCACGATTAAAAGAAATTCCTGAAGACCTCCAGAAAAAAAGTTGTTGATGCCTATCAGTCTGGAAAGGGTTATAAAGCTATTTCTCTGGGGCTCCACCAAACCACAGTCAGAGCCTGTCAGAAGATGGCTGCAGTGGGTGACGTCAGACCTGAAACAGGAACCAGGAAATAAACAACAGAGCGGTGGAGTTTGGTGAAGTTGAGCGAGCTCAGCATTTAATAATGAAACAGACAGAAAATAAAAGGTTGTAAAGACAAAACACACAGGACACGGCACTTTCGGCAAAATAATGAGACAAACAAAACGGACTACACAGACAAACACGGTGAGCTGATATTTAACTATTATTATTATTATTATTATTAATTATAACCTCCGTCTCCAATCCCGTTCTCCACTCACCGAACACACAACCCCGAGTGAGTGCAAACATGCAGCTTTTATGCAGCTGTACCGAGACTCGAGTGCTAATCAATCATTCAACTGGAGTCTCGGTACAACTGCACATGAATTAATAAAGTGCAATTCCCCGTGCTCACATATTATTACATTTTACCTGCACGTGAAGTGCTGTGCAATCCTCGTGCCTAAATACAAATATACATTTTAAACCACTCGTGTTACACCGACCCATTTATATCCTGTGTACCAATGACTATACACCAACATTAACACACTACATGCAACATACAATACAAATAAATAGCCCACAGGTGGGGCACTTTGCCAGAGAGCCATATTGTCCAAATGGAGAAAGTTTTACAGTAGTAAATCTTCCCAGGAGTGGCCGTCCTGCCAAAATCTCTCCAAGAGCAAGGCGTAAAATCGTCCAGGAAGTCACAAAGAACCCTAGAACAACATTTCTGCAGGCCTCTCTCGCCTCGGCTAAGGTCAGTGTTCATGACTCCACCATCAGAAAGACACAGGGCAAAAATGCGTTCATGGCAGAGAAGCAAGGTGGAAACCACTGCTCACTAAGAAGAACATGAATGCTCGGCTCAAGTTTGCCAAAAAGCACCTGGATGATCCTCAAGAGTTCTGGAACAATGTTCTGTGGACAGATAAGTCAAAATTGGAACTTTTTGGCAAATGTGGGCCCCGTTATGCCTGGCGAAAACCAAACACTGCATTCCACAGTAAGAACCTCATACCAACAGTCAAGCATGGTGGTGGTAGTGTCATGATTTGGGGATGCTTTGCTGCATCAGGACCTGGACGATTTGCCATCATTGAAGGAACCATGAATTCTGCTCTGTATCAGAGAATTCTGCAGGAGAATGTCAGGCCATCCACCCGTGAGCTGAAGCTGAAGCTGAAGCGCAGCTGGGTCATGCAGCAAGACAATGATCCAAAACACATAAGAACATAAGAACATAAGAAAGTTTACAAACGAGAGGAGGCCATTCGGCCCATCTTGCTCGTTTGGTTGTTAGTAGCTTATTGATCCCAAAATCTCATCAAGCAGCTTCTTGAAGGATCCCAGGGTGTCAGCAACATGAGCAAGTCTACATCAGAATGGTTGCAGAACAAGAAATTTAAAGTTTTGGAATACCCTAGTCAAAGTCCAGACCTAAACCCCATTGAGATATTGTGGCAGGACCTGAAACGAGCAGTTTATGCTCAAAAACCCACTTGTTACTGAGATGAAGCAGTTCTGCATGAAGGAGTGGGCAAAAATTCCTCCCCGGCGCTGTGAGAGACTGATCAATAACTACAGGAAGTGTTTGGTTGCAGTTATTGCTGCTAAAGGAGGCGTAACCAGTCATTGAGTCTAAGGGGGCGATTACTTTTTCACACGGGGGCACTGGGTGTTACATAACTTACTTTAGTAAATAAATGAAATAAGTATAACAATTTTGTGTTATTTGTTCACTCAGGGTCCCTTTTATCTAATATTAGATTTTGGTTGAAGATCTGATAATATTCAGTGTCAAAAATATGCAAAAATGCAGAAAATCAGACGGGGCAAATACTTTTTCACGGTGCTGTATGCTCTCCTGAACTGTTGCAAAATGTGACACCACCTTTGGGTGAAGCCTCCACTCTGAGGCACTGGGGACTCCCCTGAGAGGAAGTCCGCTGCCCAGTTTATCACCCCGGGCAGGTGTACAGTTCACAGGGAGAGGAGGGGATCGTGCACCCAGAGCAACAGCTTGCGGGCTACTCAATGGAGACTGGGAGACCTGAGGCTGCCCTGGTGGTGTCTACCTTGAACCTCCTGTAAAAAAAATGTGCAAGGCTAGAAACACTGCCTGCAACTCCAAAATACTGATATGGAGCCCTTGCCACATGGGTTCCATACCCCTGGTGCCCTGCTGCCATGCCACGCTGTACCCCAGCCGAGGCTGGATGCGTCCGTCGTGATAACCTCCCTTCTGGTGACGCTACCCAGCGCTACGCCTTGGCGCAGGTGAGCAGGCTGTGTCCACCAGGACACTGTCAGCAGGAGGCCTGGGTTCAATGCGGGCTGAAAAACCCTGCTGTGGAACCAGGCTTGGAGAGGGCGCATGCGCAGGAGACACAAAGGGTCTGGGAAACTGCTGCCATCAAGCCCAGAAGCCTCTAGAACGTCACTACTGTGAGCTTCCTGTTGAGCTGAAAACGGCCTCATAGGCAAAACACAGAAAAAAGATATGTCTACAGATTTTACTGCCCCGTCAAACAAGAATAAAAAACCAGACAAGAAGCAGCCGGAAAGACGACCAAGTCGACCTGGAGAAGAAGACGCTGCTGCTTCAAGTAAGGAAAGTTACAGGCCTATTTCTGTTTGTTTGTTTTTGCTAAGTGTTTGGCATTCACTGTTATAGAGGTTTCTAAAGGGCCATTTTTTATAGGAATAGATTCACTGGAAGATAAATTGTGCCAGCATAGGTCTAACATTTTATGCAGGAAATACAGTATTGCAAGTATTTGAAAGAAAATAGTAGATCACCACAGAAAGCTGATTCTTACACCCGTGTATAACATGATCATGTATATAAAGTAATAGTCACCCATAGTTTGTTATATTAGTAAAGCAGAATACCACATTATATTTGAATTGAAAAGTTCTGGAAAGCAGATCTCTCTCTCCGATTAAAAATGCTTCCAAGCTTTCCCACTCGTGTTGACGTCATATTCCTTCGAAAGACAAGAACCAGCCAAAATGCCAGACTGTTACGTGGTTCCATCCCAAAACCCAGGCCTGCGTCACACCTCCTTGGAGTTGTATAACACTTGACAAAGTGGTGGGGGCTATTATTAAACCCCCCCCCACCCCATCCCCCCACCCCACCCCACCCCACCCCCGTGGGCTGCCACGGCTCCCTGCCACTGCTCCTGAAACTACGGTATTTCAGAAAAGTTGATTATCTATTTCATGCGGATGAAGACGATTACATTTCATAGAAACGAGTATGTTTGCAGAAAAAAAAAACACGTGCCAGAAAAAATCTTAGACTTCTTTTTTATTTTTTATGATGAAAACATGGCAAGTTCTAAAGGAATTGGGTTGAATTGGGAAGAATTCATTGAAGTTCATTGAAGAATTTGATGTGTGTACTGCAAAGTAGACTTTATATTTTTCTTTAAAAAAAAGAAAAGAATTTGCACAAAATAAGCACAAAATCAGAATAATGTAATAAAGCACACACAGTGATTACATATTCAGTGAAGGAAACCAAACCAAGTGCATATTAATATAAAAAGGAAAGCGATATGTGTGTAACACTATAAATATATATTCCTGAATCAATCCCACATGCTCTAACCCACTGCCACCGTCTCCCACTGTTAAAATTGGTTAAAAACAAATTAACATACAAGTTACAGGTGCATACTTAAAACAAATAGAAAGATAAGGTTACCCTGTGTACATTACAATATTAAACCAATATATCAAACATTACATAAGATAAGGTTGCCCTGTGTACATTACAATATTAAGCAGCAGCACGGTTTGCCTCTGGAAATGATCTCTTTACAGGTATGTTCTTATTTATTAATTTGTGGAGGGCACAGAGGTGCCCTTTAGTAGTCATTTCTAAAACCACTTCCTCCCTGCAGAACAGCTGCTGTTAGCAGTCTTTGCAGAAGCAGTCCCTGTGGTTAAAAAATAGCATTTAATGAATACAGTCTAGAAATATTATTCTAATGAGCTAATACTGTTTTTATGTTACTGTCAACAGCATATTTTGGTGCACTATGTCTGAGCAGACCGGACAGGTGATTACTCCCTTCCTGAAACAGTGAGTCAATTTTCAGCAAACTTTCAAGAGGAAATTCTTGAGAGCACCCCTAGTGGTTATTTCTATACTGGCAAAAAAAGAATGTTTACTGTTAGCTAAAATTCTGATAGATATCATCATCTTCAGCCCCGCCCCTGCTACCGTGCATGCTTCCAAAGTCACAGTTTTCATAGTCCATGTCACCGCTGGCGTCTGTATCAAACTCCACATTCATGTAGTTTGCATCAGTGTCCTCAGTGAGCAGCTTACCAGCGCCTTTAGAAATGTATGTATCCATCTTGACTGGAAAGAAGCACATACAACAATATCAGAATTAGCTCATATAAACCAGGGCATGCCCACCCAGAGGATCCTCATACAAACCAGGGCACGCCCACCCAGAGGATCCTCATACAAACCAGGGCACGCCCATCCAGAGGATCCTCATACAAACCAGGGCACGCCCACCCAGAGGATCCTCATACAAACCAGGGCACGCCCATCCAGAGGATCCTCATACAAACCAGGGCACGCCCACCCAGAGGATCCTCATACAAACCAGGGCATGCCCACCCAGAGGATCCTCATAATAACGTAGCAATCACACAGGACCTGACAGATTCAAATCTGTTTATAACACTGATTGTATTGTAGCCAAGTGCAATTCAAAACATCTGTAGTCTAGTCATTACAGACCACCCAATAATGCTGGCCCTGGATGGCTACTCTGATGCTAGAATTCGGAATGGTTTGAGGACAATGGCAGAGACTTCTTCCATGGCCAGCACAATGATCGCAATCCCGTTGTTTGTGTTGAACTGATCCTCTGCCTGCCTCTGTGCACCGGCGTGACCATGAATGACTGAATGGATCCCTCAAGACACTCTCTCCTAATAAAGGTGTCAGGCAGTGTAAACATAGAATCAGACTGATGCCCTCTCTGCTGGTATCAGTGCAGCTCACCTGCAGAGCTCAACCCCTCCTGGCTGCTCTCTGTCCTTCTCTTTTTACATCTCAGGAGCGCGAGGATGAGAACCAGCAGCAGCAGCAGCGCGGCCACACTCATAGCAGCCACCACTGGAACCAGGACTGACTCTGAAATACAGCACAGGAGCCAGGAAACTGTTAAACAACTGAAATCCTCAAGCATCTGAATACTCAAAAAAATATCAGGCAAACCAATGAATTAGCAGAGTCACCGATAAATCTCCACCTCCGCTTCTCTGCTGTGTTTCATACCAGCGTTACTGGCATGGGTGAGCTGACATTAAGATTCACCAAGTGTGGCAGGGACGGGGTTAAATCTATCCCTGCCAGCAATCACAGGTGTGGCCATTCCCCAATTACATAATTGGTGTTTAAAAAGAGCTAGAAATCCTTTGTTTGGTGGAGGGGTTTGAGTGCGTGCGTGCGTGTGCGTGCGTGGGTGGGTGCGTGAGTGAGTGCGTGAGTCCGTGCGTACGCTGTGATTTTTGTATTGTCTTGGAGAACTTGGTCAGTGAAGGCGAATGCCCAGCCTGACAGCAACTTTGTTTTGTTCAAGCTTTTATTTTGGCCGTTGTGCCTGTTTATTTGTTTGTGTGTTTTGTTTGTTTAATAAAGTGCGCACCAGCACTTCGAAACCGCAGCTCTCTGGGTCTAGTTGCTGCCGGTAGATACCCCGTCACAGAAAGGGATAAATGTTACAAACGAGTCAAACGACTAGGGTGAAATGCACTAAACAAGAGCAATGCAGTCCAGGGTGAAATGCACTAAACAAGAGCAATGCAGTCCAGGGTGAAATGCACTAAACAAGAGCAATGCTGTCCAGGGTGAAATGCACTAAACAAGAGCAATGCTGTCCAGGGTGAAATGCACTAAACAAGAGCAATGCTGTCCAGGGTGAAATGCACTAAACAAGAGCAATGCTGTCCAGGGTGAAATGCACTAAACAAGAGCAATGCTGTCCAGGGTGAAATGCACTAAACAAGAGCAATGCAGTCCAGGGTGAAATGCACTAAACAAGAGCAATGGTGTCCAGGGTGAAATGCACTAAACAAGAGCAATGGTGTCCAGAGTGAAATGCACTAAACAAGAGCAATGCTGTCCAGGGTGAAATGCACTAAACAAGAGCAATGCTGTCCAGGGTGAAATGCACTAAACAAGAGCAATGCAGTCTAGGGTGAAATGCACTAAACAAGAGCAATGCTGTCTATGGTGAAATGCACTAAACAACAGCAATGCAGTCTAGGGAGAAATGCACTAAACAAGAGCAATGCTGTCCAGGGTGAAATGCACTAAACAAGAGCAATGCAGTCTAGGGTGAAATGCACTAAACAAGAGCAATGCTGTCCAGGGTGAAATGCACTAAACAAGAGCAATGCTGTCCAGGGTGAAATGCACTAAACAAGAGCAATGCTGTCCAGGGTGAAATGCACTAAACAAGAGCAATGCTGTCCAGGGTGAAATGCACTAAACAAGAGCAATGCTGTCTAGGGTGAAATGCACTAAACAACAGCAATGCAGTCTAGGGAGAAATGCACTAAACAAGAGCAATGCTGTCCAGGGTGAAATGCACTAAACAAGAGCAATGCAGTCTAGGGTGAAATGCACTAAACAAGAGCAATGCTGTCCAGGGTGAAATGCACTAAACAAGAGCAATGCAGTCTAGAGAGAAATGCACTAAACAAGAGCAATGCTGTGACACTGAGTCTGCTTACCTGTGAGCGTGATGCAGAGCGGCTCACTGATTCATAAGAACATAAGAACATAAGAAAGTTTACAAACGAGAGGAGGCCATTCGGCCCATCTTGCTCGTTTGGTTGTTAGTAGCTTATTGATCCCAAAATCTCATCAAGCAGCTTCTTGAAGGATCCCAGGGTGTCAGCTTCAACAACATTACTGGGGAGTTGATTCCAGACCCTCACAATTCTCTGTGTAAAAAAGTGTCTCCTATTTTCTGTTCTGAATGCCCCTTTTTCTAACCTCCATTTGTGACCCCTGGTCCTTGTTTCTTTTTTCAGGCTGAAAAAGTCCCTTGGGTCGACACTGTCAATACCTTTTAGAATTTTGAATGCTTGAATTAGGTCGCCACGTAGTCTTCTTTGTTCAAGACTGAACAGATTCAATTCTTTTAGCCTGTCTGCATATGACATGCCTTTTAAGCCCGGAATAATTCTGGTCGCTCTTCTTTGCACTCTTTCTAGAGCAGCAATATCTTTTTTATAGCGAGGTGACCAGAACTGCACACAATATTCAAGATGAGGTCTTACAAGTGCATTGTACAGTTTTAACATTACTTCCCTTGATTTAAATTCAACACTTTTCACAATGTATCCGAGCATCTTGTTAGCCTTTTTTATAGCTTCCCCACATTGCCTAGATGAAGACATTTCTGAGTCAACAAAAACTCCTAGGTCTTTTTCATAGATTCCTTCTCCAATTTCAATATCTCCCATATGATATTTATAATGTACATTTTTATTTCCTGCGTGCAATACCTTACACTTTTCTCTATTAAATGTCATTTGCCATGTGTCTGCCCAGTTCTGAATCTTGTCTAGATCATTTTGAATGACCTTTGCTGCTGTAACAGTGTTTGCCACTCCTCCTACTTTTGTGTCGTCTGCAAATTTAACAAGTTTGCTTACTATACCAGAATCTAAATCATTAATGTAGATTAGGAATAGCAGAGGACCTAATACTGATCCCTGTGGTACACTGCTGGTTACCACACTCCATTCTGAGGTTTTTCCTCTAATCAGATTCAGACACACTGAGTGAGTCTGCTTACCTGTGAGCGTGATGCAGAGTGGCTCACTGATTCAAACACACTGAGTCTGCTTACCTGTGATTGTGATGCAGAGCGGCTCACTGATTCAAACACACTGACTGAGTCTGCCTACCTGTGAGTGTGATGCAGAGTGGCTCACTGATTCAAACACACTGAGTGAGTCTGCTTACCTGTGAGCGTGATGCACAGTGGCTCACTGATTCAAACACACTGAGTCTGCTTACCTGTGAGCGTGATGCAGAGCGGCTCACTGATTCAAACACACTGACTGAGTCTGCTTACCTGTGAGTGTGATGCAGAGCGGCTCACTGATTCAAACACACTGAGTCTGCTTACCTGTGAGTGTGATGCAGAACGGCTCACTGATTCAAACACACTGACTGAGTCTGCTTACCTGTGAGTGTGATGCAGAGTGGCTCACTGATTCAAACACACTGACTGAGTCTGCTTACCTGTGAGTGTGATGCAGAGCGGCTCACTGATTCAAACACACTGAGTGAGTCTGCTTACCTGTGAGTGTGATGCAGAGCGGCTTACTGATTCAAACACACTGAGTCTGCTTACCTGTGAGTGTGATGCAGAGCGGCTCACTGATTCAAACACACTGAGTGAGTCTGCTTACCTGTGAGCGTGATGCAGAGCGGCTCACTGATTCAAACACACTGACTGAGTCTGCCTACCTGTGAGTGTGATGCAGAGTGGCTCACTGATTCAAACACACTGAGTGAGTCTGCTTACCTGTGAGCGTGATGCACAGTGGCTCACTGATTCAAACACACTGAGTCTGCTTACCTGTGAGCGTGATGCAGAGCGGCTCACTGATTCAAACACACTGAGTGAGTCTGCTTACCTGTGAGTGTGATGCAGAGCGGCTCACTGATTCAAACACACTGAGTCTGCTTACCTGTGAGTGTGATGCAGAACGGCTCACTGATTCAAACACACTGACTGAGTCTGCTTACCTGTGAGTGTGATGCAGAGTGGCTCACTGATTCAAACACACTGAGTCTGCTTACCTGTAAGTGTGATGCAGAGCGGCTCACTGATTCAAACACACTGAGTCTGCTTACCTGTGAGTGTGATGCAGAGCAGCTCGCTCAGCGGGGATTCAAACACTCTCCCTGATACCCGGCTCTGATACCGGCAGGAGTAATTGCCCTTGTGTGTGGAGTCTGCGGCATGGAAGCTGAACAGGGCAGACTGATTGCTGGCTGGTGCAGAGAGGCTCCAACTCTCATTGAACCCTGCAGGGAGTCTGAAGAGGTAGAAGGTGCCCTCTGTGTGCTGCTCAGCAGAGCTGCAGGTGATATTGAAACTGTCTCCTCTCGTAACAGCACTGGCAGCCAGGCTGAGAGAGATATTCGGCTGCTTCAGATTCACTGGGAAAAGAAAGGAGAGCAGTCAGATCTCAGGAATGCCTAAACTAGAGTCATTGCAGTTGGGTAAGACTGCCTTAAGATTACCTAAGCGTCACTGTGGGATCAAGTCCACCCAGCACTGAATGCTTCGGCAGGGAAGCTGATAGAAGACACTCACCCACTGTGATGTGTACAGGGTCACTATGAGGGGAGCTGAAGCTCTCTGTTCTATCCTGCACTTTATACACACAGCTGTAGCTCCCCTGCTGTGCCTCGGAGACGACAGTCACAGTGACAGTCACGCTGGTCTGTGGAGATCCAGCACTCTGTTTCGCGCTGTAGTTTCCAGAACCGCTTTTGTACAAATAGAAATCAATGCTTGTGTAGAGTCTGGAGGGAGCAGTGCATGTGAATGGGGCAACTTCACCAGGTCGAAATGAAGGGTAACTGGACTGCAGTGAGACTGATGGCTTTGTCATCACACCTGCATGAAACACAGCACTTAGGTTAATCCCATTCTGTACATCCTTGTTACACTGTCCAGTTGTTATTTATATACACAGTATATTCTACCAAAATAGTTTTTGTTGCTGTAACCCCTGGCGGTACGCCTAAGGGAAGTCTGGGGTACGCAGGACCAGAAATGCAAAAATAAAAATGCAAGTATCTTGAATTGATTTTTAACGTTAATTGTAAAAAAAGAAATCCTTCCTACCTGAGCAAACCACTCCAGCGTCCTCATTGTGACCGCAGTTGTGTTTTCCCCATCCTTGTGATCCACAGCTGTGCAGTGAGGTCTCTGATCCGTGGCACGCTACGTCATCCAGCCAGATTGTTCCACTCCCCTGTCCGAATTGTGCATCTCCTGGAGCAGACACAGCGACGCCACAGCCCAGCTCTCTGCACACAACCTGGGCATCTGTCGTGTTCCACTTATCATCACACACTGTCCCCCACTGGCCATCATGATAAACCTCAACCCTCCCAGAGCAGCTGCCACTGCCATTCACCAGCCTCACATCAGCGCTCTCTAAAAAAGAAGACATTGACAGGGGTTCTGAGTCTCAGATCTCATGCTGTAGATGCTATTTAAATCTGCAGTGTCCCTCATTGAATTTCATTGTACAGTGACCAATCAGCTCCTCCCCCCGACCCAGGAGAAAACTTCACAACACTTGAACCAATTGTCTCTTCATCGTGGAAAAGTACAGAGCAGTTTCGAAGCAGAAAGGAGAAATTGCATCTTGAATTGCTTTAATCAGAAAACAGGGGACATTGGGGAAACACAGCCCCGTGTGTTTTTCTGATAACAAACAAGCTGAAACTCGGAGCAGCTGATTCAAATTCAGCGCCGTTTTGAGACACGGGCGAGGGGAGGAGCCGACAGCACAGCAGAACAACGCAGTTAAACGAGGCAGTCTTCCCAGCGACAGCGAGTGGAAGCGACAGCGAGTGGGAGAAGTACAGGCGTGGAAAAGTACAGAGCAGTTTCGAAGCAGAAAGGAGAAATTGCATCTTGAATTGCTTTAATCAGAAAACGGGACATTGGGGAAACACAGCCGCGTGTGTTTTTCTGATAACAAACAAGCTGAAACTCGGAGCAGCTGATTCAAATTCAGCGCCGTTTTGAGACACGGGCGAGGGGAGGAGCCGACAGCACAGCAGAACAACGCAGTTAAACGAGGCAGTCTTCCCAGCGACAGCGAGTGGAAGCGACAGCGAGTGGGAGAAGTACAGGCGTGGAAAAGTACAGAGCAGTTTCGAAGCAGTTTGAAAGCAGGTTGACAGTTGCAGAAGAAACTAAACTTAAAAAAAAAAAACCTCAACATGGTCTTCAAGCCTGTAATCTGTGACACCTGCTTGATGTGGGAAATCCGAGAAAACCCAGCGGAGCTAAACCAAGTGTGCGTAAAGTGCCGCGCGATCCAGGATTTGCATAAACTAGTAAGTATGCTAGAAATGGAGCTGGAGGAAGTGAGACAGCAACAGGATCTTGAGGAACTGGCACACCCACAATTCATGGAAGTCTGCATCACCCCTAACAGACTGAAAGCCACCAGGGAGATAGAAGGTCAGAACAGCTGGGTTCAGGTAGGCAGAAGCAGGGAAAAAAAGAAACTTCGTCAAACACAACCACCAGAAATCAAAACAACCAACAGATTTGAGTCACTTCAGAATTTTGATGAGCAGAACCAACAACAAGAGAATGAAAGGAACAACATCCAGGACCCCATTGACAGTGGTGACCAGACAGCAAAAAGAAGGGAGGTCATGATTGTTGGGGACTCCATATTGAGAAACACAGCAAGTTCAGTTCGCAGTTTGGACCCCCTTACTACAACAGTGTGCTGCCTTCCGGGAGCCTCGGTCAAGCACATCACTGAAAACGTGGACAGGCTCCTAGAACGAACAGGAGACGACCCGGTAGTAGTCGTCCACATCGGTACAAACAACATTGGAAGAGACAGACCAAAATCCCTGCAAAATAAATTCAGAGAGCTAGGAAGGAAATTAAAAGAGAAAACCAAAACTGTGGTATTTTCTGGTATACTACCCCGCACCTTGCAAAGGACCATATGGACAGCTGGAAATAATTAATCAAAACGAATGGCTGAAGACGTGGTGCACACGGGAAGGCTTCACCTATCTTGATCATTGGACCACATTCTACAACGAGGACTATCTGTATAGACGGGATGGACTGCATTTAAATAACAAGGGAACTAGTCTACTCGGAGAAAAGATCCTCGAGCAGGTTCGGAAGCATTTAAACTAGAAAGGAAGGGGGGAGAAATCAACAAAAAAACAGAAGGGAGACCGCATCAAAACAAGAACAACAACTCAGGTAAGACAACCATTAAATGTATTTATCTAAATGCTAGAAGTATCAGAAACAAAATTCTAGAACTTGAAGCTACTGCACTAACAGGTAACTATGATGTGATAGGTGTTACAGAAACGTGGTTATCTGAGAGTGATGGGGACGAATATAATATTTGTGGGTATACACTGTATAGGAAAGACAGGCAGGACAGAAGAGGAGGAGGGGTAGCGCTATACATAAGAAACAGTCTTGAAGCCCAGGTGTTAAACCTGGACAAAGAAAATAAAACCGAATCAATATGGGTCAGAATAACAGACAAAAATTCAAAAGGCATAATAATAGGAGCATGCTATAGACCGCCAGATTCAGACGGTGAGCACAATAATCTGTTATACAATGACATTAGAAATGTGTGTAGCAAAGGAGAAGCCATACTAATGGGGGATTTCAACTTCCCCCAAATAAAATGGGAAAACCCGGTGGGTAGCGCGAAGGATGAAATAGAAATGGTGGAAATGACAAATGACTGCTTCCTAACACAATTTGTGAAGGCACCCACTAGAGGGGAGGCATGCCTTGATTTAGTCTTTTCAAATAACGAAGATAGAATAACTAAAACAGAGGTCAGAGAACCACTGGCAAACTCAGACCACAACATGGTCTCATTTGAAGTGTTTTTTAAATCCCCAAAAGTAAAGACTAAAGTTAAGGTTTACAA
The DNA here is from genome assembly GCF_017654505.1 of Polyodon spathula. NCBI lineage: Eukaryota > Metazoa > Chordata > Actinopteri > Acipenseriformes > Polyodontidae > Polyodon > Polyodon spathula. The sequence continues at coordinate 5,579,466 of NC_054569.1, read as the reverse complement.
TTTTAGAAAAGCAAACTATGAAGGTATGAAACAGAGACTAACAGAAGTAGATTGGAGTAAAATAGAGAAAACACCCACAGAAGAAGGATGGTTGTTCTTCAAAAATGTAGTACTAGAGGCGCAAAACAATTACATCCCTAAAGTAGACAAATCTAAATGTAAAACTAAATTGCCAAAATGGTTTAATAGATCAATTAAAAAAAATATTCAGCGAAAAAAGGCACTTTACAGAGCATTAAAAAAGGACCAAAAAGAAAGTACGCAGAAAGAGTACACGGAACTGCAAACGCAAGTCAAAAAGGAAGTTAGAAAGGCCAAGAGAGAAATAGAAATGAACATTGCTAAGGGAGCTAAAACCAATTCCAAAATGTTTTTCCAATATTACAACAGCAAGAGAACATTCAAAGAGGAGATTAAATGTTTAAGAGATACAAATGGCAAAATCATAGAGGAAGAAAAAAAAATAGCAAATATGTTAAATGATTACTTTTCACAAGTTTTTACAAAGGAAGATACTGACAACATGCCCCACATGTCATCCAGTTCCTATCCAGTTTTAAATAACTTTAGCATAACTGAGGCAGAAGTGTTAAAGGGACTAGGAGCTCTTAAAATAAACAAATCCCCTGGGCCGGATGAGATCCTCCCAGTAGTACTCAAAGAAATGAAAGAAGTAATTTACAAACCGCTAACCAAGATCATGCAGCAGTCTCTTGACACAGGGGTGGTACCGACAGACTGGAAAATTGCAAACGTAATACCGATCCACAAAAAGGGAAACAAAACTGAACCAGGTAACTACAGACCAGTAAGCCTGACTTCTATTATATGCAAACTTATGGAAACTATAATAAGATCCAAAATGGAAAATTACCTATATGGTAACAGGGTCCTGGGAGACAGTCAACATGGTTTTAGGAAAGGGAGATCGTGCCTAACTAACTTGCTTGATTTTTTTGAGGATGCAACATCGATAATGGATAATTGCAAAGCATATGACATGGTTTATTTAGATTTCCAGAAAGCTTTTGACAAAGTCCCGCACAAAAGATTAATTCTCAAACTGAACGCAGTTGGGATTCAAGGAAACACATGTACATGGATTAGGGAGTGGTTAACATGTAGAAAACAGAAAGTACTGATTAGAGGAAAAACCTCAGAATGGAGTGTGGTAACCAGCGGTGTACCACAGGGATCAGTATTAGGTCCTCTGCTATTCCTAATCTACATTAATGATTTAGATTCTGGTATAGTAAGCAAACTTGTTAAATTTGCAGACGACACAAAAGTAGGAGGAGTGGCAAACACTGTTGCAGCAGCAAAGGTCATTCAAAATGATCTAGACAAGATTCAGAACTGGGCAGACACATGGCAAATGACATTTAATAGAGAAAAGTGTAAGGTACTGCACGCAGGAAATAAAAATGTACATTATAAATATCATATGGGAGATATTGAAATTGGAGAAGGAATCTATGAAAAAGACCTAGGAGTTTTTGTTGACTCAGAAATGTCTTCATCTAGGCAATGTGGGGAAGCTATAAAAAAGGCTAACAAGATGCTCGGATACATTGTGAAAAGTGTTGAATTTAAATCAAGGGAAGTAATGTTAAAACTGTACAATGCACTTGTAAGACCTCATCTTGAATATTGTGTGCAGTTCTGGTCACCTCGCTATAAAAAAGATATTGCTGCTCTAGAAAGAGTGCAAAGAAGAGCGACCAGAATTATTCCGGGCTTAAAAGGCATGTCATATGCAGACAGGCTAAAAGAATTGAATCTGTTCAGTCTTGAACAAAGAAGACTACGTGGCGACCTAATTCAAGCATTCAAAATTCTAAAAGGTATTGACAGTGTCGACCCAAGGGAATTTTTCAGCCTGAAAAAAGAAACAAGGACCAGGGGTCACAAATGGAGTTTAGAAAAAGGGGCATTCAGAACAGAAAATAGGAGACACTTTTTTACACAGAGAACTGTGAGGGTCTGGAATCAACTCCCCAGTAATGTTGTTGAAGCTGACACCCTGGGATCCTTCAAGAAGCTGCTTGATGAGATTTTGGGATCAATAAGCTACTAACAACCAAACGAGCAAGATGGGCCGAATGGCCTCCTCTCGTTTGTAAACTTTCTTATGTTCTTATGTTCTTATCTGTCCCAGTACCCAGCAGAACGACGTGCAGCTCGAACTACGCGGCGTGTCACAGCCTGCCGGAATGCAGCTTTCACACATGAAACACCATGTCTACAGCTGCTGGACTTCTGCCATTCTGCAGCCTCCAATGCGACTTTCTGAACCGTCACACTTGAAATGCCTCTCACACTGATGACAGCTGTGAACAGTGAATGGAAAGACCTACTCAATGAATACAGGATAGGCGCATTGAGGCAACAGTACATCTGCTGGAATGAGCCTTATGGCTATTTGAATGCTTTGAAATGCTAAAAAATGATAATAGTGTGTTCAGACATGTCAATTACTTTCATACTTGCATTGAGATCAAAAGTGCATGCAAATATAGTTGTATTTTTGTAAAGCTGGACCGTGATGATGGATGTCTCATCTGGAAAGAGTTGCCTGTTCTATGTCTTACCTGATGACATCAGTCTGCGGTTGCTTGTGCTGTCTGGTTTCTTTGGCTGCTTGTGTGGGGGTGGGAATGGCGAGTTAGGGTTAAAAACCCTAATGCCACATTTCCCTGCTTTTGTGGTGTTGAGTTCAACCCTAACTGCTGCATTAACGTAGTTCCCTTCCAATGGAATGACAACCATTACCGAATGGGAAGAGCCCTCCCTGACCGCCAATCACTGAGCATACATAAAAAAGCTGCCCTATCAGGGCCCTGCTGTGAGGGGGAAGTCCCTCCCACCTCCTGCTGAAGAGGGACGTCCTCACAGTAGCATATTGCCATTTTCTCTCTCACTTCACTCAGGTCACAGATTGCTTCGTGCTTTCTTGTCCAAATTTGGCTGATTTGTTGGTTTTTACCTACAAATTTATGTTTCCAGACCCGCTTTTGTACAAATAAAAATCAATGCTTGTGTAGAGTCTGGAGGGAGCAGTGCATGTGAATGGGGCAACTTCACCAGGTCGAAATGAAGGGTAACTGGACTGCAGTGAGACTGATGGCTTTGTCATCACACCTGCATGAAACACAGCACTTAGGTTAATCCCATTCTGTACATCCTTGTTACACTGTCCAGTTGTTATTTATATACACAGTATATTCTACCAAAATAGTTTTTGTTGCTGTAACCCCTGGCGGTATGCCTAAGGGAAGTCTGGGGTACGCAGGACCAGAAATGCAAAAATAAAAATGCAAGTATCTTGAATTGATTTTTAACGTTAATTGTAAAAAAAGAAATCCTTCCTACCTGAGCAAACCACTCCAGCGTCCTCATTGTGACCGCAGTTGTGTTTTCCCCATCCTTGTGATCCACAGCTGTGCAGTGAGGTCTCTGATCCGTGGCACGCTACGTCATCCAGCCAGATTGTTCCACTCCCCTGTCCGAATTGTGCATCTCCTGGAGCAGACACAGCGACGCCACAGCCCAGCTCTCTGCACACAACCTGGGCATCTGTCGTGTTCCACTTATCATCACACACTGTCCCCCACTGGCCATCATGATAAACCTCAACCCTCCCAGAGCAGCTGCCACTGCCATTCACCAGCCTCACATCAGCGCTCTCTAAAAAAGAAGACATTGACAGGGGTTCTGAGTCTCAGATCTCATGCTGTAGATGCTATTTAAATCTGCAGTGTCCCTCATTGAATTTCATTGTACAGTGACCAATCAGCTCCTCCCCCCGACCCAGGAGAAAACTTCACAACACTTGAACCAATTGTCTCTTCATTCATCTGTCCCAGTACCCAGCAGAACGACGTGCAGCTCGAACTACGCGGCGTGTCACAGCCTGCCGGAATGCAGCTTTCACACATGAAACACCATGTCTACAGCTGCTGGACTTCTGCCATTCTGCAGCCTCCAATGCGACTTTCTGAACCGTCACACTTGAAATGCCTCTCACACTGATGACAGCTGTGAACAGTGAATGGAAAGACCTACTCAATGAATACAGGATAGGCGCATTGAGGCAACAGTACATCTGCTGGAATGAGCCTTATGGCTATTTGAATGCTTTGAAATGCTAAAAAATGATAATAGTGTGTTCAGACATGTCAATTACTTTCATACTTGCATTGAGATCAAAAGTGCATGCAAATATAGTTGTATTTTTGTAAAGCTGGACCGTGATGATGGATGTCTCATCTGGAAAGAGTTGCCTGTTCTATGTCTTACCTGATGATGGCAGTCTGCGGTTGCTTGTGCTGTCTGGTTTCTTTGGCTGCTTGTGTGGGGGTGGGAATGGCGAGTTAGGGTTAAAAACCCTAATGCCACATTTCCCTGCTTTTGTGGTGTTGAGTTCAACCCTAACTGCTGCATTAACGTAGTTCCCTTCCAATGGAATGACAACCATTACCGAATGGGAAGAGCCCTCCCTGACCGCCAATCACTGAGCATACATAAAAAAGCTGCCCTATCAGGGCCCTGCTGTGAGGGGGAAGTCCCTCCCACCTCCTGCTGAAGAGGGACGTCCTCACAGTAGCATATTGCCATTTTCTCTCTCACTTCACTGACTCAGGGTCACAGCTTTCTTTGCTTTCATTGTTTGAATTTGGCTGATTTGTTGGTTTTTACCTACAAATTTATTTACATCCATGGTAAAATTACGCTTTCGAGCCAATTAAGAGTGCTCTTGCCTGATTCTCCCGTCAGTTTACTGACTAGAGCTGGTTTCGACCCTTCTTGCAAGATTGACGAGCGGCCATTTCTCTTTTCTACTACACGAGGCCTCGTGTAGTTTCAGATACCGTGTGGAGTGCTGTTCTGGTGCTGTAAGAAGACTCCGCGGGCTCGCGGCGTCATCCTCTACGCGATTTAATCACCCACAGCGACCAAAAAAAAAAAAAACAGCTCGGGCCTAGCGCCCCTCTCAAGCCTCGGGCTCACCTAGCGCAGCTGCGCTTGCCCTGGGCAACCACGCCGACTGAATCAGCTGTATACCCCTTGTTAGAGTGGGGGGCTCCTTGCCGCCCCTGCCGCATGTCGCAGAGGGAAGAGTTCCGGGCTCTAATGCAGCATGCAGCTGCAGCCACGGATGTTCCCTGGCCAGCAGAACAGGAGGGAAAGGGGAACCGCTTCCTCCATTTTTTTTGTTCCTGAGGAGTCGAGGGACTCTCCCTATTCACAGAGGGCTCTCCAGCAAGTCTCCCTTTGTCCAGGACTTCCTGGAATTGGTGCAGCCTCCTGGAGCAACCCAGCGTCTGCACCCTCAGCCTCCAGAACAGCAGAGTCTCTGCTGCACACTGCTGGAGCCTAAGAAGCGGGCCTAGGCACATTCCCCACTATCAGGGACACGGTCACGGTATTGGTGCAAGGTTCCACCTTCAGTAAGGGGGATAAGGACTCGACCTGTCCATCTAAGCCTTGCAAGACAAAGGATACCATGCTAAAGAAAGCATACACATCGGCAGCGCTATCAGTAAGAGCAGTGAACGCCATGGCTGTACTGGTGCTCTGTCAAACCCAGTTAGCAGACAGGCTGCAGGAAAGATCCACAGACTGGGAGTTAGGGGAGTTAGGTCAGGCATCAGAGAGTTCGCTGGCAGCGATGGTGGCTGCTCGAAGTCACCTTTGGCTAACCCAGGCCAAGGTGGTGGAGACTGAGAAGGTGGCAGTTCAGACATGCAGCTGACAGAACACAGTGCACAGCAGTGGGACATGCAGCAGGGCAGATTTTCTTAAGCAGACCATTGATAGTGGAGCCTTGGTCAGGTGTCCTTCATTACAAGTCAGTTGCAGACACTCACGGCTTCCGACTCGCCATCATCTACAAGGGTGGCATGCACAGCCTAACAAGCAATATTTATTGATAACACGCCATAATACAGGAAGAATGATCACAGGTGGCAGAGCCTGGGCAATAACCCACCGCCGGCCAGGGGGGGCACTTCTCCCTGGGGCCCAAAATTGATTTGAGACACGGATACCCCAAGGTCAATTCCGCTTAGGTCCGCCACCCTTCAAGGGTGTGCTCCTCACCACCGTCGAACCAGCGAGCCTCCATTCCTTCAACCAGGAGGATCATTCAATCTTCACATAGAAGAACCTAACATGGTAAGTCCAAGTGATGCCCTCAGCGGCTTTTACTCCAGGTACTTCCTGCCATAGGGACCGGTTACGCTCTACATCATTCACTCCCATTCACTCAGCACACTCCATAACCTAACATCATTCACTCCCATTCACTCAGCACACTCCATAACCTAACATCACTGGTCCCATTCACTCAGCACACTCCATAACCTAACATCATATCACTCCAGTCCGTCAGCACACTCCATAACCTCACATCATTCAAGGCGACATTCACTCAGCACACTCCATAACCTAACATCATTCACTCCCATTCACAACAGCACACTGCCATAACCTTTCAAGGCATTCACTCAGAATTCTCCATAACTCTAACATCATTCACTCCCATTCACTCAGCACACTCCATAACCTAACATCAAAGTGCGCATTCACTCAGCACACTCCATAACCTAACATCATTCACTCCCATTCACTCAGCATCACTCCGAACCAAACATCATTCACTCCCATTCACTCAGTTCCACACTCCATAACCTAACATCATTGCCTCCCATTCACTCAGCACACTCCATAACCTAACATCAGAGGATGCTCAGCACACTCCATAACTTCCATTCACTCAGCACACTCCATAACCTAACATCATTCACTCTACGTGGGATATCATTCACTCTGAAAATCAGCATAACAGAGCTCTCTGTAAACAGTGAAAGCCAGTAAACATCATTCAGGGTCTGATTCACTCACACTCTCCAACAGGTCAAAATATATCACTCCCATTGGGGCAGATGGCACTCCATAAGAATAACATCCATTCACTGCATTCAAGTAGCACACGTGTTCCATAACCAAACAAAAAGAGAACTCCCATTGAAATCAGCACACTGATAGTTTCAAATTTTCATTGTATTTCCACTCAGCACACTTCCATAGAGCGCCTCTTTAAACATGAAATCACACACACTCACAAAACCAAACATCATTCACTGGCCCATTGCTCAGCACACTCCATAACCTAACATCATTCACTGCCCATTCAATAAGAGCACACTCCATAACATAACAATTCACTCCCATTCACTCAGCACACTCCATAACCTAACATCATTCACTCCCAGAGAAGTCAGCACACTCCATATGAGCGTCACCTTGTCATTCACTCAGCACACTCCATACTGTAACATCATTCACTCCCATTCACTCAGCACACTCCATAACCTAACATCATTCACTGCACCATTCACTCAGCACACTCCATAACACAAACACACACTGGGACATTCACTTTTCAGCACACTCCATAACCTAACATCATTCACTCAGCACACTCCATAACCTAACATCATTCACTCCCATTCACTCAGCACACTCCATAACCTAACATCATTCACTCCCATTCACTCAGCACACTCCATAACCTAACATCATTCACTCCCATTCACTCAGCACACTCCATAACCTAACATCATTCACTCCCATTCACTCAGCACACTCCATAACCTAACATCATTCACTCCCATTCACTCAGCACACTCCATAACCTAACATCATTCACTCCCATTCACTCAGCACACTCCATAACCTAACATCATTCACTCCCATTCACTCAGCACACTCCATAACCTAACATCATTCACTCCCATTCACTCAGCACACTCCATAACCTAACATCATTCACTCCCATTCACTCAGCACACTCCATAACCTAACATCATTCACTCCCATTCACTCAGCACACTCCATAACCTAACATCATTCACTCCCATTCACTCAGCACACTCCATAACCTAACATCATTCACTCCCATTCACTCAGCACACTCCATAACCTAACATCATTCACTCCCATTCACTCAGCACACTCCATAACCTAACATCATTCACTCCCATTCACTCAGCACACTCCATAACCTAACATCATTCACTCCCATTCACTCAGCACACTCCATAACCTAACATCATTCACTCCCATTCACTCAGCACACTCCATAACCTAACATCATTCACTCCCATTCACTCAGCACACTCCATAACCTAACATCATTCACTCCCATTCACTCAGCACACTCCATAACCTAACATCATTCACTCCCATTCACTCAGCACACTCCATAACCTAACATCATTCACTCCCATTCACTCAGCACACTCCATAACCTAACATCATTCACTCCCATTCACTCAGCACACTCCATAACCTAACATCATTCACTCCCATTCACTCAGCACACTCCATAACCTAACATCATTCACTCCCATTCACTCAGCACACTCCATAACCTAACATCATTCACTCCCATTCACTCAGCACACTCCATAACCTAACATCATTCACTCCCATTCACTCAGCACACTCCATAACCTAACATCATTCACTCCCATTCACTCAGCACACTCCATAACCTAACATCATTCACTCCCATTCACTCAGCACACTCCATAACCTAACATCATTCACTCCCATTCACTCAGCACACTCCATAACCTAACATCATTCACTCCCATTCACTCAGCACACTCCATAACCTAACATCACACTCCCATTCACTCAGCACACTCCATAACCTAACATCATTCACTCCCATTCACTCAGCACACTCCATAACCTAACATCATTCACTCCCATTCACTCAGCACACTCCATAACCTAACATCATTCACTCCCATTCACTCAGCACACTCCATAACCTAACATCATTCACTCCCATTCACTCAGCACACTCCATAACCTAACATCATTCACTCCCATCACTCAGCACACTCCATAACCTAACATCATTCACTCCCATTCACTCAGCACACTCCATAACCTAACATCATTCACTCCCATTCACTCAGCACACTCCATAACCTAACATCATTCACTCCCATTCACTCAGCACACTCCATAACCTAACATCATTCACTCCCATTCACTCAGCACACTCCATAACCTAACATCATTCACTCCCATTCACTCAGCACACTCCATAACCTAACATCATTCACTCCCATTCACTCAGCACACTCCATAACCTAACATCATTCACTCCCATTCACTCAGCACACTCCATAACCTAACATCATTCACTCCCATTCACTCAGCACACTCCATAACCTAACATCATTCACTCCCATTCACTCAGCACACTCCATAACCTAACATCATTCACTCCCATTCACTCAGCACACTCCATAACCTAACATCATTCACTCCCATTCACTCAGCACACTCCATAACCTAACATCATTCACTCCCATTCACTCAGCACACTCCATAACCTAACATCATTCACTCCCATTCACTCAGCACACTCCATAACCTAACATCATTCACTCCCATTCACTCAGCACACTCCATAACCTAACATCATTCACTCCCATTCACTCAGCACACTCCATAACCTAACATCATTCACTCCCATTCACTCAGCACACTCCATAACCTAACATCATTCACTCCCATTCACTCAGCACACTCCATAACCTAACATCATTCACTCCCATTCACTCAGCACACTCCATAACCTAACATCATTCACTCCCATTCACTCAGCACACTCCATAACCTAACATCATTCACTCCCATTCACTCAGCACACTCCATAACCTAACATCATTCACTCCCATTCACTCAGCACACTCCATAACCTAACATCATTCACTCCCATTCACTCAGCACACTCCATAACCTAACATCATTCACTCCCATTCACTCAGCACACTCCATAACCTAACATCATTCACTCCCATTCACTCAGCACACTCCATAACCTAACATCATTCACTCCCATTCACTCAGCACACTCCATAACCTAACAATTCACTCCCATTCACTCAGCACACTCCATAACCTAACATCATTCACTCCCATTCACTCAGCACACTCCATAACCTAACATCATTCACTCCCATTCACTCAGCACACTCCATAACCTAACATCATTCACTCCCATTCACTCAGCACACTCCATAACCTAACATCATTCACTCCCATTCACTCAGCACACTCCATAACCTAACATCATTCACTCCCATTCACTCAGCACACTCCATAACCTAACATCATTCACTCCCATTCACTCAGCACACTCCATAACCTAACATCATTCACTCCCATTCACTCAGCACACTCCATAACCTAACATCATTCACTCCCATTCACTCAGCACACTCCATAACCTAACATCATTCACTCCCATTCACTCAGCACACTCCATAACCTAACATCATTCACTCCCATTCACGTCAGCACACTCCATAACCTAACATCATTCACTCAGCACACTCCATAACCATAACCTAACATCATTCACTCCCATTCACTCAGCACACTCCATAACCTAACATCATTCACTCCCATTCACTCAGCACACTCCATAACCTAACATCATTCACTCCCATTCACTCAGCACACTCCATAACCTAACATCATTCACTCCCATTCACTCAGCACACTCCATAACCTAACATCATTCACTCCCATTCACTCAGCACACTCCATAACCTAACATCATTTCACTCAGCACACTCCATAACCTAACATCATTCACTCCCATTCACTCAGCACACTCCATAACCTAACATCATTCACTCCCATTCACTCAGCACACTCCATAACCTAACATCATTCACTCCCATTCACTCAGCACACTCCATAACCTAACAATTCACTCCCATTCACTCAGCACACTCCATAACCTAACATCATTCACTCCCATTCACTCAGCACACTCCATAACCCATCCTCACTCCCATTCACTCAGCACACTCCATAACCTAACATCATTCACTCCCATTCACTCAGCACACTCCATAACCTAACATCATTCACTCCCATTCACTCAGCACACTCCATAACCTAACATCATTCACTCCCATTCACTCAGCACACTCCATAACCTAACATCATTCAGCACACTCCTCCCATTCACTCAGCACACTCCATAACCTAACATCATTCACTCCCATTCACTCAGCACACTCCATAACCTAACATCATTCACTCCCATTCACTCAGCACACTCCATAACCTAACATCATTCACTCCCATTCACTCAGCACACTCCATAACCTAACATCATTCACTCCCATTCACTCAGCACACTCCATAACCTAACATCATTCACTCCCATTCACTCAGCACACTCCATAACCTAACATCATTCACTCCCATTCACTCAGCACACTCCATAACCTAACATCATTCACTCCCATTCACTCAGCAGCACACTCCATAACCTAACATCATTCACTCCCATTCACTCAGCACACTCCATAACCTAACATCATTCACTCCCATTCACTCAGCACACTCCATAACCTAACATCATTCACTCCCATTCACTCAGCACACTCCATAACCTAACATCATTCATCATTCACTCAGCACACTCCATAACCTAACATCATTCACTCCCATTCACTCAGCACACTCCATAACCTAACATCATTCACTCCCATTCACTCAGCACACTCCATAACCTAACATCATTCACTCCCATTCACTCAGCACACTCCATAACCTAACATCATTCACTCCCATTCACTCAGCACACTCCATAACCTAACATCATTCACTCCCATCCATCTAACTCATTCACTCCCATTCACATCATTAGTCCAGTGCAGGGTAGTGAGTCAACAGTCACACTCCATAACCTAACGAGGCATGCATCCACATAACCTAACATCATTCACTCCCATTCAGCATCAGCACACTCCATAACCTAACATCATTCACTCCCATTCACTCAGCACACTCCATAACCTAACATCATTCACTCCCATTCAGCACTCAGCACACTCCATTAACCTAACATCATTCACTCCCATTCACTCAGCACACTCCATAACCTAACATCATTCACTCCCATTCACTCAGCACACTCCATAACCTAACATCATTCACTCCCATTCACGTCAGCACACTCCATAACCTAACATCATTCACTCCCATTCACTCAGCACACTCCATAACCTAACATCATTCACTCCCATTCACTCAGCACACTCCATAACCTAACATCATTCACTCCCATTCACTCAGCACACACTCCCTAACATCATTAACTCCCATAACATCAGCACACTCCAAATACCACACATCATTCCTCCAGATGTCTCCCACTCAGCACACTCCATAACCTAACATCATTCACTCAGCACATCCATAACCTAACATCAGCACACTCCATAACCTAACATCATTCACTCCCATTCACTCAGCACACTCCATAACCTAACATCATTCACTCAGCACACTCCATAACCTAACATCATTCACTCCCATTCACTCAGCACACTCCATAACCTAACATCATTCACTCCCATTCACTCAGCACACTCCATAACCAAACATCATTCACTCCCATTCACTCAGCACACTCCATAACCTAACATCATTCACTCCCATTCACTCAGCACACTCCATAACCTAACATCATTCACTCCCATTCACTCAGCACACTCCATAACCTAACATCATTCACTCCCATTCACTCAGCACACTCCATAACCTAACATCATTCACTCCCATTCACTCAGCACACTCCATAACCTAACATCATTCACTCCCATTCACTCAGCACACTCCATAACCTAACATCATTCACTCCCATTCACTCAGCACACTCCATAACCTAACATCATTCACTCCCATTCACATCAGCACACTCCATAACCTAACATCATTCACTCAGCACACTCCATAACCTAACATCATTCACTCCCATTCACTCAGCACACTCCATAACCTAACATCATTCACTCCCATTCACTCAGCACACTCCATAACCTAACAACACCCCCATTCACTCAGCACACTCCATAACCTAACATCATTCACTCCCATTCACTCAGCACACTCCATAACCTAACATCATTCACTCCCATTCACTCAGCACACTCCATAACCTAACATCATTCACTCCCATTCACTCAGCACACTCCATAACCTAACATCATTCACTCCCATTCACTCAGCACACTCCATAACCTAACATCATTCACTCAGCACACTCCATAACCTAACATCATTCACTCCCATTCACTCAGCACACTCCATAACCTAACATCATTCACTCCCATTCACTCAGCACACTCCATAACCTAACATCATTCACTCAGCACACTCCATAACCATACTCAGCACACTCCATAACCTAACATCATTCACTCCCATTCACTCAGCACACTCCATAACCTAACATCATTCACTCCCATTCACTCAGCACACTCCATAACCTAACATCATTCACTCCCATTCACTCAGCACACTCCATAACCTAACATCATTCACTCCCATTCACTCAGCACACTCCATAACCTAACATCATCCCATTCACTCAGCACACTCCATAACCTAACATCATTCACTCAGCACACTCCATAACCTAACATCATTCACTCCCATTCACTCAGCACACTCCATAACCTAACATCATTCACTCCCATTCACTCAGCACACTCCATAACCTAACATCATTCACTCCCATTCACTCAGCACACTCCATAACCTAACATCATTCACTCCCATTCACTCAGCACACTCCATAACCTAACATCATTCACTCCCATTCACTCAGCACACTCCATAACCTAACATCATTCACTCCCATTCACTCAGCACACTCCATAACCTAACATCATTCATCCCATTCACTCAGCACACTCCATAACCTAACATCATTCACTCCCATTCACTCAGCACACTCCATAACCTAACATCATTCACTCCCATTCACTCAGCACACTCCATAACCTAACATCATTCACTCCAATTCAATCACACTCCATTAACATCATTCACTCCCATTCACTCAGCACACTCCATAACCTAACATCATTCACTCCCATTCACTCAGCACACTCCATAACCTAAACATTCACTCCCATTCACTCAGCACACTCCATAACCTAACATCATTCACTCCCATTCACTCAGCACACTCCATAACCTAACATCATTCACTCAGCACACTCCATAACCTAACATCATTCACTCCCATTCACTCAGCACACTCCATAACCTAACATCATTCACTCCCATTCACTCAGCACACTCCATAACCTAACATCATTCACTCCCATTCACTCAGCACACTCCATAACCTAACATCATTCACTCCCATTCACTCAGCACACTCCATAACCTAACATCATTCACTCCCATTCACTCAGCACACTCCATAACCTAACATCATTCACTCCCATTCACTCAGCACACTCCATAACCTAACATCATTCACTCCCATTCACTCAGCACACTCCATAACCTAACATCATTCACTCCCATTCACTCAGCACACTCCATAACCTAACATCATTCACTCCCATTCACTCAGCACACTCCATAACCTAACATCATTCACTCCCATTCACTCAGCACACTCCATAACCTAACATCATTCACTCCCATTCACTCAGCACACTCCATAACCTAACATCATTCACTCCCATTCACTCAGCACACTCCATAACCTAACATCATTCACTCCCATTCACTCAGCACACTCCATAACCTAACATCATTCACTCCCATTCACTCAGCACACTCCATAACCTAACATCATTCACTCCCATTCACTCAGCACACTCCATAACCTAACATCATTCACTCCCATTCACTCAGCACACTCCATAACCTAACATCATTCACTCCCATTCACTCAGCACACTCCATAACCTAACATCATTCACTCCCATTCACTCAGCACACTCCATAACCTAACATCATTCACTCCCATTCACTCAGCACACTCCATAACCTAACATCATTCACTCCCATTCACTCAGCACACTCCATAACCTAACATCATTCACTCCCATTCACTCAGCACACTCCATAACCTAACATCAACATCATTCACTCAGCACACTCCATAACCTAACATCATTCACTCCCATTCACTCAGCACACTCCATAACCTAACATCATTCACTCCCATTCACTCAGCACACTCCATAACCTAACATCATTCACTCCCATTCACTCAGCACACTCCATAACCTAACATCATTCACTCCCATTCACTCAGCACACTCCATAACCTAACATCATTCACTCCCATTCACTCAGCACACTCCATAACCTAACATCATTCACTCCCATTCACTCAGCACACTCCATAACCTAACATCATTCACTCCCATTCACTCAGCACACTCCATAACCTAACATCATTCACTCCCATTCACTCAGCACACTCCATAACCTAACATCATTCACTCCCATTCACTCAGCACACTCCATAACCTAACATCATTCACTCCCATTCACTCAGCACACTCCATAACCTAACATCATTCACTCCCATTCACTCAGCACACTCCATAACCTAACATCATTCACTCCCATTCACTCAGCACACTCCATAACCTAACATCATTCACTCCCATTCACTCAGCACACTCCATAACCTAACATCATTCACTCCCATTCACTCAGCACACTCCATAACATCACATCCCATTCACTCAGCACACTCCATAACCTAACATCATTCACTCCCATTCACTCAGCACACTCCATAACCTAACATCATTCACTCCCATTCACTCAGCACACTCCATAACCTAACATCATTCACTCCCATTCACCAGCACACTTAACCTAACATCATTCACTCAGCACACTCCATAACCATCATTCACTCCCATTCACTCAGCACACTCCATAACCTAACATCATTCACTCCCATTCACTCAGCACACTCCATAACCTAACATCATTCACTCCCATTCACTCAGCACACTCCATAACCTAACATCATTCACTCCCATTCACTCAGCACACTCCATAACCTAACATCATTCACTCCCATTCACTCAGCACACTCCATAACCTAACATCATTCACTCCCATTCACTCAGCACACTCCATAACCTAACATCATTCACTCCCATCCATAACCTAACATCATTCACTCCCTCAGCACACTCCATAACCTAACATCATTCACTCCCATTCACTCAGCACACTCCATAACCTAACATCATTCACTCCCATTCACTCAGCACACTCCATAACCTAACATCATTCACTCCCATTCACTCAGCACACTCCATAACCTAACATCATTCACTCCCATTCACTCAGCACACTCCATAACCTAACATCATTCACTCCCATTCACTCAGCACACTCCATAACCTAACATCATTCACTCCCATTCACTCAGCACACTCCATAACCTAACATCATTCACTCCCATTCACTCAGCACACTCCATAACCTAACATCATTCACTCCCATTCACTCAGCACACTCCATAACCTAACATCATTCACTCCCATTCACTCAGCACACTCCATAACCTAACATCATTCACTCAGCACACTCCATAACCTAACATCATTCACTCATCATCAGCACACTCCATAACCTAACATCATTCACTCCCATTCACTCAGCACACTCCATAACCTAACATCATTCACTCCCATTCACTCAGCACACTCCATAACCTAACATCATTCACTCCCATTCACTCAGCACACTCCATAACCTAACATCATTCACTCCCATTCACTCAGCACACTCCATAACCTAACATCATTCACTCCCATTCACTCAGCACACTCCATAACCTAACATCATTCACTCCCATTCACTCAGCACACTCCATAACCTAACATCATTCACTCCCATTCACTCAGCACACTCCATAACCTAACATCATTCAGCACTCAGCATCACAACTCCTAACCTTACATCATTCACACACCGAGAACCAAACACGTAACAGTCCCATGCACGTCAGCAGGTACTCCCTTGTATAAGTAGACACATTCACTCCCAGTGTCAGCACCACGTCCATAACCTGAGGTATCATTCACTATGTCTCCCCAGTTGAGTCGTGTCAGTACACTCCATAACCTAACATCATTCACTCGCAGCACATTCACACTTAATTAACCAAACCCAACGTCAGTTAGCTCAGTCAGCACTATTGATTCTAGTAACCATCATGAGTCACTTCACTGTCAGCACACTCCCAGACTTGTAACAACGGGTAGGTATTCCCAGTTCAGTCACGTCAGCACAAGTCCATAACGTGTGAACAGTAGTTCAGGCATCCCATTTTCAGTCAGCACACGCAGCGTGGTGAGTTATTGGATTGTTAACAGTCAGTCCCAATCGTGTCCCAAACCAGAAGTCCTCAGCACACTAAGTGAGGGTAACACTCGTCGTCAGGATTGGTTTCCCAGTCGCATCAGCGCCACTCAACCCGACAGCATACATCGTCGAGGCACACCCTCCATTGGTCTGTACAGTGCGATGGCTTCACTCAGCACACTCCATAACCTAACATCATTCACTCCCATTCACTCAGCACACTCCATAACCTAACATCATTCACTCCCATTCACTCAGCACACTCCATAACCTAACATCATTCACTCCCATTCACTCAGCACACTCCATAACCTAACATCATTCACTCCCATTCACTCAGCACACTCCATAACCTAACATCATTCACTCCCATTCACTCAGCACACTCCATAACCTAACATCATTCACTCCCATTCACTCAGCACACTCCATAACCTAACATCATTCACTCCCATTCACTCAGCACACTCCATAACCTAACATCATTCACTCCCATTCACTCAGCACACTCCATAACCTAACACTCTCATTCACTCAGCACACTCCATAACCTAACATCATTCACTCCCATTCACTCAGCACACTCCATAACCTAACATCATTCACTCCCATTCACTCAGCACACTCCATAACCTAACATCATTCACTCCCATTCACTCAGCACACTCCATAACCTAACATCATTCACTCCCATTCACTCAGCACACTCCATAACCTAACATCATTCACTCAGCACACTCCATAACCTAACATCATTCACTCCCATTCACTCAGCACACTCCATAACCTAACATCATTCACTCCCATTCACTCAGCACACTCCATAACCTAACATCATTCACTCCCATTCACTCAGCACACTCCATAACCTAACATCATTCACTCCCATTCACTCAGCACACTCCATAACCTAACATCATTCACTCCCATTCACTCAGCACACTCCATAACCTAACATCATTCACTCCCATTCACTCAGCACACTCCATAACCTAACATCATTCACTCCCATTCACTCAGCACACTCCATAACCTAACATCATTCACTCCCATTCACTCAGCACACTCCATAACCTAACATCATTCACTCCCATTCACTCAGCACACTCCATAACCTAACATCATTCACTCCCATTCACTCAGCACACTCCATAACCTAACATCATTCACTCCCATTCACTCAGCACACTCCATAACCTAACATCATTCACTCCCATTCACTCAGCACACTCCATAACCTAACATCATTCACTCCCATTCACTCAGCACACTCCATAACCTAACATCATTCACTCCCATTCACTCAGCACACTCCATAACCTAACATCATTCACTCCCATTCACTCAGCACACTCCATAACCTAACATCATTCACTCCCATTCACTCAGCACACTCCATAACCTAACATCATTCACTCCCATTCACTCAGCACACTCCATAACCTAACATCATTCACTCCCATTCACTCAGCACACTCCATAACCTAACATCATTCACTCCCATTCACTCAGCACACTCCATAACCTAACATCATTCACTCCCATTCACTCAGCACACTCCATAACCTAACATCATTCACTCCCATTCACTCAGCACACTCCATAACCTAACATCATTCACTCCCATTCACTCAGCACACTCCATAACCTAACATCATTCACTCCCATTCACTCAGCACACTCCATAACCTAACATCATTCACTCCCATTCACTCAGCACACTCCATAACCTAACATCATTCACTCCCATTCACTCAGCACACTCCATAACCTAACATCATTCACTCCCATTCACTCAGCACACTCCATAACCTAACATCATTCACTCCCATTCACTCAGCACACTCCATAACCTAACATCATTCACTCCCATTCACTCAGCACACTCCATAACCTAACATCATTCACTCCCATTCACTCAGCACACTCCATAACCTAACATCATTCACTCCCATTCACTCAGCACACTCCATAACCTAACATCATTCACTCCCATTCACTCAGCACACTCCATAACCTAACATCATTCACTCCCATTCACTCAGCACACTCCATAACCTAACATCATTCACTCCCATTCACTCAGCACACTCCATAACCTAACATCATTCACTCCCATTCACTCAGCACACTCCATAACCTAACATCATTCACTCCCATTCACTCAGCACACTCCATAACCTAACATCATTCACTCCCATTCACTCAGCACACTCCATAACCTAACATCATTCACTCCCATTCACTCAGCACACTCCATAACCTAACATCATTCACTCCCATTCACTCAGCACACTCCATAACCTAACATCATTCACTCCCATTCACTCAGCACACTCCATAACCTAACATCATTCACTCCCATTCACTCAGCACACTCCATAACCTAACATCATTCACTCCCATTCACTCAGCACACTCCATAACCTAACATCATTCACTCCCATTCACTCAGCACACTCCATAACCTAACATCATTCACTCCCATTCACTCAGCACACTCCATAACCTAACATCATTCACTCCCATTCACTCAGCACACTCCATAACCTAACATCATTCACTCCCATTCACTCAGCACACTCCATAACCTAACATCATTCACTCCCATTCACTCAGCACACTCCATAACCTAACATCATTCACTCCCATTCACTCAGCACACTCCATAACCTAACATCATTCACTCCCATTCACTCAGCACACTCCATAACCAAACATCATTCACTCAGCACACTCCATAACCTAACATCATTCACTCCCATTCACTCAGCACACTCCATAACCTAACATCATTCACTCCCATTCACTCAGCACACTCCATAACCAAACATCATTCACTCCCATTCACTCAGCACACTCCATAACCTAACATCATTCACTCCCATTAGCATCAGCACACTCCATAACCTAACATCATTCACTCCCATTCACTCAGCACACTCCATAACCTAACATCATTCACTCCCATTCACTCAGCACACTCCATAACCTAACATCATTCACTCCCATTCACTCAGCACACTCCATAACCTAACATCATTCACTCAGCACACTCCATAACCTAACATCATTCACTCCCATTCACTCAGCACACTCCATAACCTAACATCATTCACTCCCATTCACGTCAGCACACTCCATAACCTAACATCATTCACTCCCATTAGCACTCAGCACACTCCATAACCTAACATCATTCACTCCCATTCACGTCAGCACACTCCATAACCTAACATCATTCACTCCCATTCTCATCAGCACACTCCATAACCTAACATCATTCACTCCCATTCACTCAGCACACTCCATAACCTAACGGCAGGTGACATGCTTTCATTACTTCACTTGCATGCTTGTTGTGCACCCTGTGGTCCCCAGGATTTGGACATCGCCTTATCGGTTCCTCCAGAGAATGTAATTGAATAGCCTGCTGTATGGAATACCCTGCTGCGACCGGTGCTCAGCTAAGCTGCCCAGGCAGGATGAGCATAGATCCTGCGCCAGATGCCTCGGGCCAGAGCATGCGGCCAAGGCACTGGCAGGTGAGCTGGACTGCTCTCCCTGTCGGAAGTTCTCAAGGAGAACAAAGCGACAGAGAGCAGCCCTATCCCCAGCAGAGTCTCTCTCCTCAAGCCATGGGAGAATGAGATCGGTGGTCCAAGAGCCTCCGCAGAGGTCATCTAGGAGCCCCCATGCTACAGTGACCAGGGAACTCTCCCGCACAACCGGGTTACCCTTCCCTTCTATACCACCAGTACAGAGGCGCAGGCACCTCTCAGGGCAAGAGAGATGGTCACCGCCGAGGCAGTACCACTCAAGGGTAAGCTCACCAGGGGACAGAAGGTTGCCGCGCAGGCACCGCTCCCCTTTCCCAGGGGATAGGAGGTCGCCACGCAGGCACCGCTCCCCTTTCCCACGCAGGCGCAGACGTTCTTCATCGCTGTCACCTTGGAGGCGCCCAAGCTTCGCCGAGCTGGCAGAGACTGTCAGGTCTCAGCAAACTATGCTGGAGACCCTATTAAAATCCCAAGGCAGGCCTCCCCCTGCCACCGGGCAGCCCCAGCCCCCACAGTCTCGTTCTCCGTACCCTCTGCCTAGACCACCTAGCCCAGACGAGCTGTCCTTCATGGCGTCCAGGTCGGACGTGTCGGACCCAGCCACCTCTGTCGGGCAGGCCACAGTGGGGAACACCCTGCTGCCCATGCCACACGTGTCCCAGAGGGAGGAGTTCCGGGCTCTAATGCAGCGGGCAGCTGCAGCTACGAATGTCCTATGGCCGGTGGAAAAGGAGGGAAAGGAGAACTGCTTCCTCCAGCAGAGAGGGCATCTACAGCATGCCCTCCCCTTATGCCAGGACTTCTTGGATTTGGTGTGCTCCTCCTAGGGCAACCCAGCTGGAAGGTCGCCTCAAAGTTCTCGTGCCTTCCAGCTTACAGTCAGCGCCCAAGGTGGCATGCACAGCCTGCTGGGGTAAAAAGGTCTGACCACCACCCTCCACCCCAGAGTAGGCAATCAGGCAGGGCCAGCGGCAGGGGACCACCGCAGGCCAGGGGTAACCAGTTCACCGGTTGGAGACCGAAGACGGGGCCTAAGAAAGACCGGCCCCCTCCCAAGCCCAAGGGAGACCGCCCCTGAGGGGCCCCGGCTGCCACCAAACCCCCCCCCACAACTGGACTGTCCAACGGCAATAACCCATGGCAAGGCTGCACCCAGGACTCCTGGGTGCTAACGACTATGAGACACAGATACATTCTACAATTCTCCATAGGTCCGCCAACCTTCAAGAATGTGCTCCTCATGACCGTCGAACCAGCGAGCGCGATACTCCTTCAACAGGAGATCGCCAATCTTCGAAGGAAAAATGCTGTACACTTACTAAGTCCAAGCGATGCCCTCAGCGGCTTTTTCTCCAGGTACTTCCTGGTGCCCAAAAGGGACGGCAGTTTCAGACCAATTCTGGACCTCAGGGTCCTCAACTTGTTCCTCAAACAGAGAAAGTTCAACATGTTGACAGCACAGCGTAGGGAGAAGTTTCGACCGGCACGAGTTGATCTCTTTGCCACAGCCGAGCCCACTCATTGCCCCCTATGGTTCTCCATGGAGAGATGGGGGGCCCCCTGGGAGTAGACGCGCTAGCTCACCCCTGGCTACAGGGGCTCTTGTGTGCGTTCCCTCCGCTACCATTAATACCCCTGACACTAGACAGGATCAGGGTGGAGAGAGCACAGGTTCTGCTGGTTGCACCCAGATGGCCGAGAAGCCCCTGGTTTTCTCTCCTCTCCGACATGTTGTCGAATCAGCTGTGGCAGCTCCCACTACGCAAGGATCTCCTGAGCCAAGCGAAGGGGTTATTATGACACCCGAACCCAGCCCAGCAACAACTCTGGGTCTGGCCGTTGAACGGAGCCGTCTATTCAGACGAGGTTTGCCAGATGCAGTAGTAGAGACACTACAGTCTGCTAGGGTGCTGAGGATAGAGCCCAGTACTCACATAAATGGAAAGTTATCCAAGACTGGTGCCTTGCCGAAGGTCACGATCGGGTGACTTGCCCGATTGAAACGATATTAATCTTTTTACAACACCTGTTTGACGCAGGAAAATCAGCGTCCACTTTGAAGGTATACCTGTCCGCAATATCAGTGTGCCATGACAAAACTGACTTGGTGTCCCCTGGGGGACATTTCCTGGCAGTGCAATTTCTTAAAGGGGCTCGGAGGCTTCCTCCTCCCATGAAAAGTATGGTCCCCAAGTGGGATCTGGAACAGTTCGGGCTCTACGCTGTTATTTGGATAGGACGGCGTCCTGGAGACAGTCCAACCAGCTGTTTGTCTGCTACGGATCCCGATCTAGAGGTCAGGCCCTATCGAAGCAACGTCTAGCGCACTGGGTGACAGATGCAATACGCTTGGAGTATGAACAGACGGACTCCCCGTTACCGGGGGACATTACGGCCCATTCTACCAGGGGCCAGGCAACTTCGTGGGCTTTCCTTCATGGCGCCTCCTTAGATGAGTTATGCAATGCTGCTACATGGACAGGTAGCCAGACATTTGTGCATTTTTACCGCCTTGATGTGACAAACTGAACGAGACCCACTCTGGGCTCTAGAGTTTTGCAGGTGGCATGCCCTTAGGCATCATGTGGTCTCAGTTGCTATCGCCGTGGGGCTGGACTGTCGGTAATATGGACCCACGACAGCTTTGGTATAGTTTTCCCATTTGGTAATGGTTGTCATTCAAATTGAAAGGGAACGTTAGGTTATTACCATAACCCTGTTTCCCTGAAAAGGGAATGACAACCATTACCCTTTGAAGTCGTGTCCCCAGCTGACCTCTGTTTTCGAAAGAAAATGGCGATGTGCTACTGTGAGGACGTCCCTCTTCAATATAAGGTGGGCAGGACTTCCCCCTCACAGCAGGGCCCTGATAGGGCAGCTTTTGTATATTTGCTCAGAAATTGACGGTCAGAGAGGCTCTTCCAATTCGGTAACGGTTGTCATTCTCTTTTCAGGGAACCAGGGTTATGATAATAACCGAACGTTTTCATTTACATTTAGTCATTAAAGTAGGTTAAGAAAAAAAACAAGTTGGGCCCTGGAGCAAAGATGTGTAAAGATGTGCAAACAGCAAATATTCTGGAGAGCCCAAGAGCAATATAACTGTAGATCTGATCAGGTCCCTACATATTCTAAATATGGATGCACTCTCTGGATGTACTTTGTGAAAGCTACAATACCTCAAGCCAGTTAAGCTAAGTCTAGCTTTCTTTAATTCCCCAAACACACTGACCAGTGCTGAATCCGCATGACAAATCAAATAAATATGTGAATATAATTTACACACGACTTGGAGAAACAGTTTAGAAACATAAACCAGTGTGCAGTTGAATACATAACAATTGAGGATGTGGACAAACTGTGCCTGAATACAACACTGTACCGTATAATAAACTCTAGCATGTCCTGCGGTATATTGCAGGAAACAATGGTGTTTTTATATGGACGATGAAGCAGAATGCACAAAAGCACACAATGTGGGAGGGTTCTTTAAACACTCCGATCCCTGTACAGAACTGCACAGGTGTGCAGCTTTGCAGCTTTCAACACCATCACATTGCCTGCAAACATTGAAAGAGGCCCACCTGCTACAGGAACGATGTTCTGTTTCCCAAAAAGAGGACCTGGAAGAATAAAAACAGATATCACCTCAGTGCAGCTCTGAAACAATTGAAAACATTACAGCTGGGAAACAGGAATCAGGGATCTACAGTCAGTGCATGTGAGCTGTGCCTGCGATACCATGCAAGTGAGAATGAGAGGTTGATGAGCCTGCTGTCTCTCTGTCTGTGCCTCCTAGCCCCCCCAGACTGGAACCCAGGCCTCCAGAGATGAATTGAATTAGCAATGGCTTCTATCTACTGTACAATATGTGGATCTCATGTATTCTTTGTACAAGTTGTGTTTTTAACAAGAAAACCTCAGTGGCCTCCTGTAACAGTTTGGCTTTAGTGGTGACATCAGACCAGAAATGAACACAGCACTGTAAGTGAACTGCTGATTGAAATGCGCTGCTGCGCGGTTTATTTAATCAGACAGAAAATAAAAGATTGTAATAAAAACACTGAACAAACAAAATGGCACGGTGGCCAAACAGACAGACCGACAAACAAACAAACAAACAGGCAGCTAGACAAACAAACAAACAAAAAACAGACACAGACAGCGGACAAACAGAAAACAAGTACCGTGGTGCTTGTCCAGCACTTAGTAGCAATTGCTTATTTTAAATGAATTCTCCTCCCTCTCACCCGTTCTCCACTCACCAAACACACAACACAGGCCCTCTTTTATGCAGCTGTACTGAGACTCAATTGCTAATCAATCATTCAACTGGAATCTCGGTACACTTGCATGTGAATTAATTAGTGCACATCTGCATGTGAATTAATTAGTGCGATCACATTATGCACGTTTAATTTTCACTTGACGTGATTATGCAATCATCGTGCCTAAATACAAATTACTTTAAACTCGCGTGCTCATGACCCACATTATATCCCATGTACCAGCTACAATACACCAACATTAACACATCACACGCAACATACAACACACAAATACACACAGAGGCGGGGCACACTGCCACACCTCCACAAAATCAAACCATGATTCGTTGGGTAGTTGAGGGGAAAAGTGCAGTTTGAATAACAGTCATACCATTCTAAACTGTCTCCTGCATAGCATCTGGTTAGAAGCTCACACAGGCCCCGGACCCAGTCCTAGCTAGCAGAACCTCCTGTTTAAGTATCATTATTATTATTAATATTATTGAAATATTAAAACTAGGAACAGCTAATGCGTGCAGCAAGCATATAAAACAGTGAATCACTGAGCTAGAAGAATGACGATTAGAATAATGAATAGAATTAGTTTCCATAAATAGATGGTCACACACAGTGGAACGTATAAAAAAAATAACACTGCAGAAACAGATGCCAACATGATCCGCACAGAGACTTATGACATGCAGTGATGCGATGCGCTCACAAACACGCAGTGATGCGATGCGCTCACAAACACGCAGGGATGCGATGCGCTCACAAACACGCAGGGATGCGATGCGCTCACAAACACGCAGGGATGCGATGCGCTCACAAACACGCAGTGATGCGATCCCCTCACAAACACGCAGTGATGCGATCCCCTCACAAACACGCAGTGATGCGATCCCCTCACAAACACGCAGTGATGCGATGCGCTCACAAACACGCAGTGATGCGATGCGCTCACAAACACGCAGGGATGCGATGCGCTCACAAACACGCAGTGATGCGATCCCCTCACAAACACGCAGTGATGCGATGCACTCACAAACACGCAGTGATGCGATCCGCTCACAAACAGTATGCAAATCTATTTGAATCGTTTGGTATAATCTAATTGACTCATTTTTGTACAATGACGTAATTTGAAAACACAACAATAAAATATTTAATTAAAAATGTAATCTTTTGTTTTTCTCATAAGTAACAAAACACAGTTCCTGAGGAAGTCTATATCAGGACTGTTGAACGGATGGCTCTTGAGCCCTACACGTCTACTGAGCGCCACAATCCGGCTCTTAAAGTCTCCCATTGAAGGGTTCTCATGGAAAGACTGTGAGGACAATCTGCTGCAGTCTAGGCTGAAGCAAGCAGTGAAAATGCTAATAAACTGATGCTGTGTTTAAACACTCACATACTGGATCTGTGTCTATAACTCTTCTACCTGGAGTGTCTGTGTTTCTAATCACTCAGCTATTTGAATCTTTTATGTCAGTCTTTATTTTTTATGTTAGTAATACATATGGCTCCTTAAGAGCTCCCTACTCATCGGTATAGCTCTTTTAATCCAAGTTTTGATGCAGTTCTTATAAAGGTTTCCCATAGTAAAAGCACAGCAAACTGTAATAAAACACAGCAAAAGCATGGTAAAGCATAGATAAGCATTGCAGCCCCTTGCAGGGTAAAGTACCATTTCAGACATTGCAAACCCTAGTAAACTATGGCAAGTGAACAGTATAGCCAAGGGAAAAACCTAGGAAAACTGCAAAATTTGTAAATGTTTGTGGGGGAGCCCTATACTAACTGGTTTACTTCCAGTATGATAATGACATTTGAAAAACAACAAAAACATTTTGAATAGACAACAATTCAAATTAACAAGTTCAAATCAACAAAGCACTGTACCATGCACAAGTGTTCTTTTCAAAAGACATTGAACTTAATTTAACATTTGCACATTGAGCACTTCTGAGTGCTTCGTCGTTATGGATGATAAAAGTGCAGGAATACAGAACCTGTTCCCACCCTGTCCATAACTGTGTACTGGACCCGTCTCCCTCCAGCCCTTTACTTGAAATCAATGAAGACTCACAGATGCAGATGGGAAGGAGGACCCGCAGCATCATGGTATCCAGGATGAGTTGCTCTCTCACCCACACTAGAGTAAGATTCTGGTGAACTGAAGAATCGCAATCGTGCTGCACTGCAGACACTAAACACGGACAGGGCAGGGCTGGACACACACCATCCCTTCTCCACACACACCCTCCCCTCTGCACAGAACTGCACACACATCCTTCCCTTTCCAAACACTTCCTCCCCTCTGCACAGAACTGCACACACATCCTTCCCTTTCCAAACACTTCCTCCCCTCTGCATAGGGCTGCACACACACCCTCCCCTCTGTACAAGGCTGCACACACACCCTCCCCTCTGCATAGGGCTGCACACACACCCTCCCCTCTCCACAGAACTGCACACACACCCTCCCCTCTGCACAGGGCTGCACACACACCCTCCCCTCTCCACAGAACTGCACACACACCCTCCCCTCTGTACAGGGCTGCACACACACCCTCCCCTCTGTACAGGGCTGCACACACACCCTCCCCTCTCCATCACCTCTGAATCATTGTGGTACTTTTTTGACATCTTTTTTAGTTGCTCTTGTCACTTATTTTTAAATGTGTTTCCTCAGGGCTGAACACACACCCTCCCCTCTGCACAGGGCTGCACACACACCCTCCCCTCTGCACACACACCCTCCCCTCTGCACACACACCCTCCCCTCTGCACACACACCCTCCCCTCTCCACACACACCCTCCCCTCTGCACAGGGCTGCACACACACCCTCCCCTCTGCACACACACCCTCCCCTCTCCACACACACCCTCCCCTCTGCACAGGGCTGCACACACACCCTCCCCTCTCCACACACACCCTCCCCTCTCCAAAGAGCTGCACACACACCCTCCCCTCTCCACACACACCTTCCTCTCTACACACACATCTGCCCGTCTGCACACACACCCTCCCCTCTCCACACACACCCTCCCCTCTGCACAGGGCTGCACACACACCCTCCCCTCTACACAGGGCTGCACACACACCCTCCCCTCTCCAAAGAGCTGCACACACCCCCTCCCCTCTCCACACACACCTTCCTCTCTACACACACACCCGCCCGTCTGCACACACACCCTCCCCTCTCCATAGAGCTGCACACACACCCTCCCCTCTACACAGAGCTGCACACACACCCTCCCCTCTCCACACACACCTTCCTCTCTACACACACCCTCCCCTCTCCACACACACCCTCCCCTCTCAACAGAGCTGCACACACACCCTCCGCACTCCACACACACCTTCCCGTCTGCACACACACCCTCCCCTCTCCACAGAGCTGCACACACACCCTCCCCTCTGCACAGGGCTGCACACACACCCTCCCCTCTCCACACACACCCTCCCCTCTCCACAGAGCTGCACACATACCCTCCCCTCTTCACACACACCCTCCCCTCTGCACAGGGCTGCACGCACACCCTCCCCTCTCCACAGAGCCGCACACACACCCTCCCCTCTGCACAGGGCTGCACACACACCCTCCCCTCTCCACAGAGCTGCACACACCCTCCCCTCTGCACAGGGCTGCACACACATCCTCCCCTCTCCAAACACACCCTCCCCTCTGCACACACATCCTCCTCTCTCCAAACACACCCTCCCCTCTCCACACACATCCTCCTCTCTCCAAACACCCTCCCCAACCTTTCCTAAGCTTTACTACAGTACTTCAATATCTGTAGTGTCGTGGAAATTCTACTGAAAGGAAGAGAGACTGTACCTTCTCAAACAGCAAGCTTTATTAAGATTTGCAAACCTGGAGCTTAGTCACAACACTCAGTGCAGAGTTAGTTAGAGAACAAGCCTGCATAGCTCTGCCAAACTTGAATATTTATAGATATCTCTGCAAACTATCCACAAGATAGTTGGGTATGTAGCAATTTGAGCGAAACTCATAGAGAAGACGGAAAACATATTTTTAGTAGAACATACGGTCAAAAGGGTGGTTCAAAAATTCTCTTCATGATTCATAACTTCTACTTCTGCAATTGGTTGTCACACGTCAGCGTTCACATTTAGAAGACTTTGTGTTATCTGTGGTTAATCCCCTTGCTGACAACAGCATTATTCTGCACTTAGCTATTTGTTGCAACAATAAGATACACAGTGGTTAAAGTACAAACAGTTACAGAGTGGAACAATACAAGTTATTACATTAAAGTATGTGTTCTTAACATTGTCGAGAATACCTTGTATTGTGAATTTTCTACCACAACAGTAAATGAAGACGGGTCGTACTAGCGGGGAATGAGCTGAGCTGGTGAACTCAGCTCTTGTTTCCATTTATTTATTTTACTGACTGATGTAAAAACCTCTCAAGCCAAATCTTTCCATCGCTGTTGCTGCTGGTTTCTCCTGCAATAAGAATGTGGGCGGGCTGTGTCTAGTTTAACTTTTAGATTGATCATTACAGGTCCTGAACAGTTCTGTATATAACTTGGCCCCTTTTGAAGATACCACACCTTTATAATGCCGGAACAATTATTCTAACTGTGTCGTTTATTGAACAGGTGAAACACTATCGGACCCCCCTGACCTGTGAGGAGGTCAACAGCACACCTTCATTGCTCCTCTCTGTATGTTGCTTCATCGCACACATAGGCTGCAGTGCTCCAGCCCTGTTAGCAGTCTGTACCTGGCTTTGACACTTGCCTGGACAATCCAGACTGCCGGGCACTGAGCAGCCGTCCTCACTCCATCATGCTACTGTGTGTATCTCGTCAACTCTGCTAGCCTGAGAATTACCAGCTGTGCTGATGCTAACAGACGGGTTCAACCAGATCACTGGAAATCCTGTCCTGTTAAGATTTATTTCGATTTATTCATTTCAACTATATCATTCAAAAATGGTTTCATCTATTTTTTTGAAATATGTTAACTGTTTATACGATCTCTATGGGGTTGATGAAGTTGCCCTGACAAGAAAAACATACCTGCCTTATAAAGAATAGCTAGAACACTTACCATGGTATAGCTATACAGGCAGGGACCGAAGCAGATATAGTACAGAAACATAGTATACACATTTCCTGTATATTTAATATGGGACAGTATGCTGTACGACACTAATGGATATCCCCTGCAGGAGGAGGCAGCTTGTATCTCACACAGCACCCTGGACTACAGAGTTATATATATAGTTCACTTAAAAATAATTCAACCCTATAGCTAATCTGAGACTACGACATTTCAGATCTCAATATCAGGGTCTACTCAATATTCTAAAGACATTTCAGATCTCAATATCAGGGTCTACTCAATATTCTAAAGACATTTCAGAGGGATGGGTCACATCAATATCAGGGTCTAGTGCTGTATATTATAAAGACATTTCAGAGGGCTGGATCACATCAATATCAGGGTCTACTCAATATTCTAAAGACATTTCAGATCTCAATATCAGGATCTACTCAATATTCTAAAGACATTTCAGAGGGCTGGATCACATCAATATCAGGGTCTACTCAATATTCTAAAGACATTTCAGAGGGCTGGATCACATCAATATCAGGGTCTACTCAATATTCTAAAGACATTTCAGAGGGATGGGTCACATCAATATCAGGGTCTAGTGCTGTATATTATAAAGACATTTCAGAGGGCTGGATCACATCAATATCAGGGTCTAGTGCTGTATATTATAAAGACATTTCAGAGGGCTGGATCACATCAATATCAGGGTCTAGTGCTGTATATTATAAAGACATTTCAGAGGGCTGGATCTCATCAATATCAGGGTCTAGTGCTGTATATTATAAAGACATTTCAGAGGGCTGGATCACATCAATATCAGGGTCTAGTGCTGTATATTATAAAGACATTTCAGAGGGCTGGATCTCATCAATATCAGGGTCTAGTGCTGTATATTATAAAGACATTTCAGAGGGCTGGATCACATCAATATCAGGGTCTAGTGCTGAATATAATAAAGACATTTCAGAGGGCTGGATCACATCAATATCAGGGTCTAGTGCTGAATATAATAAAGACATTTCAGAGAGCTGGATCTCATCAATATCAGGGTCTAGTGCTGAATATAATAAAGACATTTCAGAGGGCTGGATCTCATCAATATCAGGGTCTAGTGCTGTATATTATAAAGACATTTCAGAGGGCTGGATCACATCAATATCAGGGTCTAGTGCTGTATATTATAAGACATTTCAGAAGGCTGGATCACATCAATATCAGGGTCTAGTGCCATACATTATAAAGACATTTCAGAGGGCTGGATCTCATCAATATCATGGTCTAGTGTATATGACACACACATAATATTCCTCATTTTGTGCTTTCAGCACTTTGAAGGGTTATGTTTTTTGTTCTGGTGATGACAGATAAAATACTACTTGTCTGGGTTCAAAGAGACTTGAAATCTGTATTTCACACTAGCTCTGAGTACACTCACTTCCTG
This sequence comes from Polyodon spathula, assembly GCF_017654505.1. Lineage (NCBI taxonomy): Eukaryota > Metazoa > Chordata > Actinopteri > Acipenseriformes > Polyodontidae > Polyodon > Polyodon spathula. The sequence continues at coordinate 5,547,839 of NC_054569.1, read as the reverse complement.
CAGAAAGAGGACACTGTGGGTGTGATCTGCAGAGCAGGGGTGTGATGTTCTCAGCACTCGTGGTGTCTTCTCACAGGAAGTGGAGTGCTGCGCTGGGGTCCTTGGACCACACAAACCATGTGTGATGTGGAGCAAGTTCACTGATGGACTGGTTTGTTCAAAGACAAATATCAACGAGGGGGGGCATCTGCAGACTATACAAGCAGTATTGCATCACAATATCCATTATGCAATATCAAAATCAAATTGTATTTATACAGCACCTTTCATATCTCAAAGCATTGTACGAGGCAAAACAAAGAGAATCGCAATACAACACATTTGTATCGCGATTCCAACGCGTGCCACACACACAAAACGAACAATACAACCATTTAATTAAAAACAACAATTAAAGAAATCGATTAAAAAGCGTGGTTATAATTATAAAAAAAATAAAAAAGCTAGTTTGTAGCTATAAATCAATTAAATGAGTTTAAAACCAAACAATTATAATATTAAAAAAGGACAAAAACAAAATACAATTTCGATTGTAAAACAGAAAAACTAAGATAAAAAGCTATTTTAGAAAAATACATTTTCAACCTTAAAAACAGTAAGAACCCCAGGCAGAGCATTCCGGAGCTTTTCAAGAAAAGGCCCTTGCAGTGTTATTGTTACTCTCCCTGGAATAGCCAGCAGCCCGCACCCTGTGATCTGAGAGTGTGGTTCGGAGTATACAGGGTGAATCGTTCCTGTAGGTAACTGCTGGCAAACCATTCAGGGTCTCAAGAGTGCAGCAGGCAATGACGGGGGCTTGTTGCTTTGTTTTGTTTTTTTTCTGTTACCATCAGCCTCCTATGTCTGCTTATTCAATTCCACCTGCATTGTTTTTGTGGTTCATGCTGTTGGCTTGTTCGTTGTTTGTCTATCATTACAGACATTGTCAGGTGCCTGAGCACCAGTGGCTCTCACAGCGTCGCCTCAGCTTTTCAATCGCCACGCCTCCTGCTGAGGGCCAATGGAATCACAGGCTTGTTAACGTGTGTCCTTTGCTGTCATGACAGCTGAAGATACTGCACAGCCTGCAGTGCTGCCCCTGCGGAAGCCCGAGAAGGGTATCTGCAGCCCAGAGGCTCATTCAGCATACCCCATCGAGGGTTTAATTACGCCAGCTTACAGTCTTGTTAGCAACACGCCATGTCTTTTCTCTGTCTGTCACAGCTGATTCCTTGTAGGTTTGTTAGGTTATGTCCCGTCTCGGTCCCTTCCGCCCTTGTGACCCAATCACCTGCTCTCCTGTAGCTCCCCACTAGCTGGTATTTAAGCTGAACAAGGTCCGCCTACCATCCATTCATTGGTGGACACCTCTTCCTATGGGTTCCCCTATTGGAAGACTGCTGACAATCAAGTAAGGTGACGCTAAACATTTATACTGGCTAGTACCTTTACTTCTCAGATTCTGTTAAGCGGGAAGTGATATATCGAGCTAAGGCTAACGAATTGTCAGCCACACATTGCATATCAACATTTGCTTGCCATGCATCTAGCAAGCACCTAGATTGTAATCAATGATGTATAGCAAGTCAGGATTGTAATCAATGATGTATAGCAAGTCAGGATTGTAATCCTTGCTGTACACCTTGTTCCCTGAACGTTGCATACACACGCTTTGTCCACTTAGCTTTCAGATGATGTCTGATTGCTGAAAACAAGTCATTGATTTGCCCTGTGGCAGCGTCTTTCCTTGGAAATCCAAAACAGCATCTGGTATAAAACTTGCCATTGGACTGACAGTATTTATTGCATTTATGTTTTTAAAAGGAGTCAACAAGTGAATGAAGAATCTATGTCATTCCGTATAGAGCATACAACATACTTCATGATAAATGCTATCTGAATGTTGAAGCTGTGGTGCATCTTTAATCTTCAGAGGTGCTGCTCTGCTCTGGTCTTCCACTCTTCAGAAACACTGCTCCACCTCACCGGATGGAGGATTACTTTGTGACTCTATGAATTAGAGCATGGAATTTATGATAGAAATGTGTGGAAACTGTCACAGGATCCATTGAACAAAGCTCAGCAGGGTTCATTCGATCGACTCCTGGCACATCACTGATAGCTCACTTGAGGAAATAATTTAGTTCTGTCCAGCTGTACTCTGCACAGCTTACAGTGACAAACCATTTCAGTGGGCCAAAGTTGCGTAGCCTACACATGACCTCACTCTTTCTCCTCTACCAGTCATCTTTCACACCTCTCATGTTAGCTAGAATACAGCCAAGATTAACTTCAAGTGACGGATCTTTAGCTGCAATTTTGCAGTGAGATTAACAACTTTTGCACTTTTTTCAATGTATGAGCAACGCTATATGAAAGTGTGGACAGTTCACTGCAGCGCTATATGAAAGTGTGGACGGTTCACTGCAGCGCTATATGAAAGTGTGGACGGCTCACTGCAGCGCTATATGAAAGTGTGGACGGCTCACTGCAGCGCTATATGAAAGTGTGGACGGCTCACTGCAGCGCTATATGAAAGTGTGGACGGCTCACTGCAGCGCTATATGAAAGTGTGGACGGTTCACTGCAGCGCTATATGAAAGTGTGGACGGCTCACTGCAGCGCTATATGAAAGTGTGGACGGCTCACTGCAGCGCTATATGAAAGTGTGGACGGCTCACTGCAGCGCTATATGAAAGTGTGGACGGTTCACTGCAGCGCTATATGAAAGTGTGGACGGCTCACTGCAGCGCTATATGAAAGTGTGGACGGTTCACTGCAGCGCTATATGAAAGTGTGGACGGCTCACTGCAGCGCTATATGAAAGTGTGGACGGCTCACTGCAATGCTATATGAAAGTGTGGACGGTTCACTGCAGCGCTATATGAAAGTGTGGACGGTTCACTGCAGTGCTATATGAAAGTGTGGACGGTTCACTGCAGCGCTATATGAAAGTGTGGACGGTTCACTGCAGCGCTATATGAAAGTGTGGACAGTTCACTGCAATGCTATATGAAAGTGTGGACAGTTCACTGCAATGCTATATGAAAGTGTGGATAGTTCATTACAGTGTTATATGAAAGTGTGGACAGTTCACTGCAATGCTAATGCAGTGCAGGAATAAAACAGAGATTTGTAAGCCGGTATGGAAAAGTGTATTTTATTGTTTGTAATCCTGGTCCCCAAGTAATAAGCTCTGGTTATACACAGCGATGTGTAAAACACGGAGGACAGTGACAGGGATTGCAGCCCTCAACAATAAACACGGGTGTCTCTCCCACAATACACAAGCACGGTCACCAGTCCTGGGTGCGCGCTGTAGTGCTCGTGGTGGGTGATACGGTTTATAGAGTGACAGATAGTGAAGTGCTGCTCCAGGTTTTACTGCCGGCCCTTAGCGACAGCTCCGGAACGTATTAGCAATATATCAGCACACAAGTAACAATTGGGTCATTCTTCCAATAGGGTGCCTTTTGTGTCCCTGTGCCATATTTTGGTTAAAATAACTGATTACATTTAAAATAATTAATACATCATAAAGTATTAAGTAATTCATATACAAAACCACTTGTAAAAACACACTACATAGCATTTAAAGTAAAAAAAGACAACAACATTTAAAGGAAAAATCAGCATTCTCCAATGTCCCTATTCATCTTTTTACAAAGTTCTTTAAGAATATAATTAAATCCTAATGTATTTTTAAAATCTCACCAGTATTACAAAACACAACTTAGTGCATTGTTTTTCAACTATAAATCTGTACAATCAATGTATATTTATTAATATAAATTGAGCTATTTAGTGCTGTCCCTGAATCCACTGTCAACCCTGTTACCGGAGATAAACCCCCTGCAGAACAATGAATTGTTCCACAAGTCACATGATCTTCAGCATATGACATCATACTAAAGGAGGAAGACATAGGAAGCAACTTCAGGAATGTGTCTGAGCAGTTTTTCATATATTTTTTTTAAAGCTACTTTGTCTGGGTTCATAAGGTACTTTATAAATGTCAACTATGTTATGCAAAGTTAAGTAGAAAAAAAAAAAGAAATCCAAAAATATATAATATAGTTTCTATAAACTCCATAAGAGCCTTCACCAGAAGCACACCATGTGCAGCCATGTGCTTTACCACATTGGGAATAAACGGCAAACTTTGTTATGTAAGTCAACCCTGTTGCTGGTCAACTCTGTTACATGTTTAGAGTAACGGAGTTGACTTAAGGTAACAGTGTTGATTTAAGAAATTACTATGACGTGGTTGTTGCTCATAATTTAATTATATTTAATTACATTTAAAGGTTAAAATTGATTAAAAACATACATATGTTTATTTACAGGTAAATTTAGTTAGCTGGCACTTACTGCTGCAGAAAAACAACGGCGCTATTGTGCACGCCGTGATGCAGATCCATCAAAAAAACAAGAGTATTTGAAAAAAGAACGGCAGACATGGAAAGCAAGGAAAGAAGCAGGGAAGGTGAAGTCAGTGTCAGAACTTAGCAAAACAGAGAAGCGTAGCAGAAGGAAATACTGGAGAAAGGCTCAGCAGAAGTGCAGGGAAAAGAAAGCAGCAATAGACTCCTTGGCAACACCTCCAGAAAGCCGAGATGAGGTCCATCAGCCAGGACCTTCAAGGTTAGAGTTAGGCTACAGATTGAGAAACTGCATGCATCCTACACGTATTTGATTTTAAAATATTATTTTTGAATTTAATTTAAATTATTCATACTGGCTTTACATATGTATTTAATATATTGTTGGCATAATGTATGTTTAAAAATACATTCGTCTATGAACAAAATATGTATTTATTTTTATCATACTTTTTTTTTTATGGGCAACACAATCGAATAAGAACATCTCAAAAGAGAAAAAAGATACTTCAAGAAGTGGAAGATCTAAAGGTTTCTTTCAAACAGCAAAAGAAAGTTTTGGAAAAATATAAAAAACAGTACCAACGCTTGCTGAAGAAATGTGAATCGCCTAGACCTAAAACAAACAGGTTGCTGAAGAGCTTTCCTGCAGAAGATGCAGTTCGGAAAACCCTTCTTTTCCATCATTCTTTGATCGAAGACATAAAATTAAAATATCACACTTCCAGGAAAGAGAGAGAGAAGCAGATTCTATCAAAAATTGTTACTGGCAAAATAGTGAAAAAATATCGACTGCAGAAATTTGCTCAGGATTCATTTGGGTTTTCAAAGAAGCGATGGCAGAGTAACAAACAGACAAGTGAAAACGAATCCTTCACATTTGTAAGAAGAAAAGTAAGCAGAGTCACAGATGAGATTAAAAATAATGTGGCCTCCTTTTATGTCAGAGATAATGTGAGCCGAATTACTATGGGAAAGAAGCAAAGTATTACTCAGAATAAAAGAAAAATGCAGAAGAGATTTCTGACTGACACCATGAAGAATCTTCATCGAAAGTATCTATTGGAGAATCCAAATACATCTATGTCCTATTCACTTTTCTGCCACCTCAGACCATTCTGGGCTGTGCACCCCACTATTTCAGACAGAGACACCTGTCTCTGCAAACTCCATGAAAACCTTGGTTTTGTTGTAGAAAAGCTACATCAACTGAAGCTCATTAATGATTCTGACCTTGAATGCTTGGCAGAAAAGATCTGCTGTAGTCCTCCTTCCAAATCACGCATGTATGGGGAATGTACCAAGTGCAAGGAGACAGAACTTCCATTTAATAGCTCTTATGATGTATTGACCAGTGTTTCCTGTCAGTGGGTAGCCCAGACAGTAGAAAAGGAAAAACCAAAGAAAGATAAAGAAAAAGAAAAGGCACCTGTGAAGATCACTGTAAAGAAAGAAGTGGAAAGCACTATGGAGGAGCTCACTGTGGTGTTCAACAGCCTTCTTAATAAATTCAGAAGGCACAGCTTCAACATAAAGCAACAATTTGCTTACTGCCGTGAATTGAAGAAAAGTCTGTCTCCAAACGAATGTCCTCTACCTTTTCTGAAAACTATTCCTGCAAATACTGCAGTGAAATTCAAGCTGTACACTTCGCTTCCTCCCACCAGCAAGCAAAACTACACACTGGAGTTTTGTATCTTGGCGCAAAAGCAGACCCTGTGTGCTTTAGCTCGATTTCACCATCAAAACAAAAGGCACGTCCAGCAATATGGGAGCATCTCAATCCTACTCTGGATCATGTGAAAACCAAATATCCCTCTGTATCGGTTTTGCACTTCTTCAGTGATGGCCCATGCACACAGTACCGACAGAAGGGGAATTTCTATTTGTTCAGTACAGAATTGCACAAGAAAGGATTTGCAGTCTGAACCTGGAATTTTTTTGAAGCAAGTCATGGTAAAGGTGCACCTGATGGAGTTGAGCAGTTCTGAAAAGAACTGCTGACATGATAGTCAGCAAAAGGAAAGATATAACGAACGCGTCTGATCTCTTCAGATCTTTATCTGAGGTAGATACAACTATCAAGTTGTTTTACGTGGACAGTGAAGCTGTAGACAAAGCCACAGATTAAATGCCACTAAATATTCCTGTTGTTCCTTCAACCATGAGGATCCATCAATTGGTCACACTCTCACCAGGAAAGCTAATATATCGGGATGTTAGCTGCTTGTGTTCAACTGAGAAAAACCTTGATTGTCCGTGCTACAACACACAACATTTCGACTTCACAAATGGACCGGCAGCTGCATGTCCAAGTACCACTGTTCAGCAAATTCAGTGGCACAATCCTAATGTTCTTGGAAAATGGTGTGTTCTCAAATACGACGCGGATCTGTACCCAGGAATCATTCTTGCAACCGATGAAACACACGCACAAGTAAAATGCATGCATCGTGTGGGTCCAACAGATTCTTCTGGCCAAATCGTGAGGACATTTTATGGTATTGGCGTGATGATGTCATAAGTGTGACTCCACCTCCACGGCCTGTGACTACCAGCCATGTGGAGATCTCCAAAGAAATACGGTCCAAATTAGCTGTGTAAACACACATTCTAGAAAAACCTAGAACAGATTTTAAAAAAGATGTCCATAATTGTTAAATACATTGTTCAGCTCTTCCACTTTGATAACAGTAAAATATTGTTAATTTGTACAGTATGATGTTACATCTTGCTTACATTTGAAAGGGCCTGTCTTCGTTTAAATCGTTTTGTTTACATTAAAAACGTTACGTTTTCAAATTGAATTCTTACAGCGCTGTTGTGTACTGTGGCAGAGCAAAGCTCTGCCCTTTAAATTGGCAAGGATGGGGTTAACTTCCCCTACCTGCCTGGGTTTATTATGTTCAGGTGGCTGGGGTTGATTAGTTGATTAGGTTGATTAACGATCAATCAGCGCCCAGCCACCTGATATAAAAGGAGGCCTCTGCTTCTCATTTGGAGAGAGGGAGCTGAGGAAGCAGGTTGGGGGTTTTTTTGGTTGTTTGGAAAGTTTGAATCCAGTGAAGGTATTGCCCAGCCTGGAAATTGTTATTTTTGTAAGTTTTGCTTTTTGTCTTTCTTTGTGTTGAAATTGCTTTGTTTTGGCCCTTGTGCCCTTTCATTTTTGTGTTTATTTATAATAGTTATTTTTTTTGAACTGCAGTCTGTCTCTGGGCCTCTTTCCACTCGCCAGCCTGCCACATGTACTTTTATCATTATATGTTATCATTATAAAGTTTGTATTTTTACATCAACAATGATAATATGTACATTTTAAACCATTACAGTTCCATACTAAAAACAACCCCCCCAAAAAAACTTCCCTTGTTGTATTGCAGTTGCAGAATTATACAGGTCTTGGCGTAGTTTCCAAAACTCTGCGTGTACTAATGTAAGACGACAGTCTGTTTATTGCAAATTATAATTCAAATATTTTTAGGACTGTATTACGATAACATTTGTGACTTCTATATCTGAGAAAGCCTGTTAAAAATAAACAAAATAATCACTGCACTTACTGTCCTGTCAATTATGTTACTTTTGTCAATACTGCTACTATGATGTCAACTATGTTGCTTGCAAATATATTACGCCAAAATATTTAATTTTGTCCTTTGTAATAAACTAACTTGATTTATCCAATAGCAAAGGGTAAGAAAAGGATCCACCCTAAATATTTTGTGAAAATTAAGCTGGTTACTGACACTTATGTAAAAATGTCAGTGCTTCAAAGTTCTGAAGCCGATCTTCTTCTTCTCCCTAGTCGTGCTCTTCCTCAGAAGCAATCGCTTGTTTCTGAGGAACAAGCAACCTGTTGCTAAGATTTTCAGACAGGTGGCGTTCACCTCAATGCCGAGGTTAAAAAGAACATTTTGAACTTCATTTCTAATTTTCTTCATCATTATTTAAAATCTTTTTCATGTATGTTTTTAAGGTTTGTTTTACAGGGGTTTAGAACTGCCACCTTTTGATTTGTTTTTTCTTTCTTAATTTACATACAGTATTTCACTTTTTTTTCACTCCCTTGTCACATAAAAAGCACTATTTTCAGTAAACCCTGTAATGACATTTACAGAGATGTAGAAAAAGAGCTACAATTTCCCACAGGTTTTTTTAACACTATAAATGTTTAAAGTATTTTGTATTTATTACTAACGGTCTACTTAAATCACGGTAAATTTACATACTTTTCACAGGTAGGTTGTGGAATAAAATTAGGATTTTGCGAACCTGTTTAAACATTAAATAAACATAAGTAGACAGTATTTCAGAAGACTATAAAGCCTATAAAATAGTGCTACTTGCTTCCTTACTAAAACAGAGTGCTGTCACTTGTTAAAGGCAAGCATGCAGCAGCTCCCTGCAGTTGACTTGCCCATACATTGAGACTGCACGTTCTGCACCCACTGAATTGGATAGAAGTTAAGGCAAGGCTTTGGCAAGTTATACAGATGGGAAAATCGATTAGAAACAGCCACAAAACTTGGTTACCCAAGGGCATCTGGCATGCTTTAATAAAGGCAAAGTGTGCAGCGCGTTCGTTGTCGTGTTATTTGCCCCATTCAATAATTCATTTTAATAGTACCGAGTCAAAACAAAGAAAACGTAGTTATCAGGGTCTAAGATTCCAACCTGGAAAAAGTAAGCGGCAGGTTGAAGCGAGGTGGCTGTGCTAGATCGTTTTAGTACTGATTTCACTTGCAGACAGGAATGCTTTTTATCTGGGCTGACTTTCCAGTTTGGTTTCTGAAAGCTGTTTATTTTAAGGTCTGTGCAGCAGCCTCTGTAGTAGCCTTTTGTTTAATGTGTGATTCTGAAGCTAAACAGCAATCGATTGTATTTTCTCCAGACACATTAAGATATGCAAAACAATAACCTCAATCTGCATGTACAGTTTCTTTGGGAAATATCTTGAACTGATCATCAGCAGAAATATACTTTGCTTTTTTTGTCGTCCATTTCTAATATTTTACCTCCAATGCTGGAAACTAGATTTTAGCACTAACTTTGTCCCACTCCCCCTACTGCACAGTGCAGGTCACAGAAAAGCAGCACAAATGCACTGATAGGCTGATTAATACTCTGTTGTCATTTGAACAGTAAACAACAACGTTGACCGCTTTGGAGAATTTTTTTTGTAAATGTTATTCGTGGATGTTTTTTGTTTGTTTGTTTTTTTGAAGTGCAATGCACACAGGATAACGAAGGCCTAAAAAACGGGCTTCTACAGAAGGAACTAGTTTGTGTCACTTGCATTGTGCAGTAGTTCATTCAAACAAGTTTTTTTTTCCTCTCTCTACTTGTTTGTATGCATTGGCCCCTAAAAGAGATTAATTTCTCGGTGACCCCCAATTTCACGATTTCCGCGAAATCGCGATTAAGGGAGACCCCTATTTATTACACATCCTAAAACAGGCAACTATGCAGAACCATATATCAAAGCCCCCATTCCTTCATGAACTCCTATTTTTTAAAGTGAATGTTACAAAATGAGAAACAGTTTGAGAGTGCGTAAGAGATTCAATAATTTGATTGCTTGATTCTAGTTTTGTGAAATTAGCATGCGTTTGACCTCTTTAAAAAAAATAGCAGTTAATTTAAGATTGTTGTAAACACTGAAAACAGGGTCCATTATGTCCTGTTATATTTCTTTCTTCCCAAGTGTTGTTGTTTTATACAGTTTTGAAAAAAGGCATTCCACATAATTTCAACATTAAGTTATTAGCAGCACTGTCTATTTACCAGACATGCATTGTGCAACTAGTAGAAAGATAAGCCGGCCCACTCAGTATGCAGAGCAGACCGATGGTGTGCTTCAGCTGCTGCTTTAAACACAGAAACCAATTCATTAGCATTAATGATTTCATTCATGTTCAAATTTAACTGGAATAAAGCTGAGCTTTACAAGTCGTCACACCTATTTATTTTTTAGTATAATAGAGATTAACCACAATTAGCTTGGAAACTGTTAAGGAACAGATGTTGAATGCACAAAGAAGATAATTTCACATGACAATTTTAACAGAGAATTGAATAAATGTGTGTTGGTAAGTTTTAGATAACATGGTACAGCATCAATTCTGTGTGGTACTAGCGAAAACTACACTAGTATATCTCTCTCTATATATATGAATGACATAAATAATAACATATATTAAGATGCACTGGAATGGCACATTTACAGTTTATTTATTGTTTCAATGCTGATCGTGTGGCTGTAACACCTAAAATGTAATAAAAAAAAAATAAATACAGCACTGATAAATTTGCATTAAATCAAATACATTCTTTCTTAAAACATGTTATTCATTTATTACAAATACATTGCAAAAGCTCAAAGCCGGCACAGTACTGTCTCCAGAAGGTCTTAGTTTAACAGAAATCACGTGTCTGGTGATGAGTTTGCAATACTGCTGCTGGGTTGGTGGGTTCAGTGATCAGAGGCTAAAATAAACACCAGGAACAACCTGATTTTTTTTTTTATAAGCTACTGTACTTGAACCCTGGTCTCAGACTGTGTTGTCTCTGGTTGGTGTTGGAGAGAAACGTCAGTGAGCTCGATTTTGGGCTTCCTCAGTTAGCTTCGTTATTGATCTTTTTTACATGACATCTATTTTTCACCTACCTTACTTTTGTAATCCCTGTTATTTTCTTATATTTATATTAAGAACAACATTATATATATATATATATTAGCACCATTATATATATATATATATATATAATATATATATATATATATTATATATAGTAAATATTATAATTTTATTGATTTTTTCCCCCCCATCTCTGAAAATTTTTCTCTGTACCATTTGATTGTAATTATTGACTAAAATTAATTTTCTCCTGGTCCATTTAAAAACGTTTTTAGAATGATGTAATCTGATTTATTTTGCTGTTCTACATTGAGAGAGGTACGATTTTGTTTGGTATTTATTTATATATTTTTTTCTCTCTTCTCCACATCCTCCTGAAAGCTTTTCATGGTTTCCTTTTTCTCCCTATGATTTGATTATAAGTACTGATTTTATTTAATTTTTTCGTATAGTCCACTGAAAAACACACACACACACACACACACACACACACACACATATATATATATATATATATATATATATATATATATATATATATATATATATATATATATATATTTTTTTTCCTGTTCTACGTTTGGAAAAACTGAAATAAAAAGTTCATTAGTACTTGTTGATTTTTTCTTTCTCCTCGCCACATCCCCTTTCTCTTACACATTTGACTGTAATTATTGATTTTAATTAGATTTTCTCTGGTCCACTTAAAAACGTTTTTATAATAAGTTGATTTTTTCCTGTTCTACATATTTTTATTTTGTTAAAAAAACACACAAAAGATGTCATTTTCTTCTCCATTAAAAAATAACGTTATCTTATCTTGCAATTCAGACTTTTTTTTTTAACGACTTGTCTTTGTAACGTATTTGTGTTTTTATTGAATTGTTCGTCTCCCCTCAAAACACACGTCGTGATTGTGTAGGACCTCGTTGTATTATTGCATGTTTTCAGTGTATAATTGTATTTGTAGTGGGCAGTGCAGGTTAGTTATTTTGTGTTGAAAATGTCAAGGCGGCGGCTCAGTGCTGAGTGTTTTATCTTTGATGGGACGCGGTTGTTAATCGTGATTTCGAGTCTGCTTGAACGCTAACGGCTTTAAAACAAGCTGCGTGGAGATTTAGTTTCTGTTCAATGAGGACCGAAAATACATTTTTTTTTTTTAAATGATTTTGATTAGGAGCCGTGTTTGGTGTAATTAGCTTTGAAGGGACACGTCTGATTATTTTCTGTATCTGGTTTTGTTGATGTGACCGGACTGGAAAGCACTCCCGTTGCGAGGCTGTCGTGTCCGACGCCATTGTAGCTGGTCACGGGTGTGGGGAGCGAGTTGAAACCTGGTTTCTTTTTCTCTTTTTTTTTTGTCCAGTGGTGTAAGCTGAACGATTAGATGATAAACTAAACATTAGGAAACACATGATTTTTATTTTATTATAAGATCCTCTACTCAAAACCCTGTCTCAGACTTTGTTGTCTCTGGTTGAGTTGGTGTTGGTTGAGATTCGCACATTGATCTGCTTTACTGTATGTTTTTAAGACGATCTTATTTTTGTAATAAAATGAAATGATTTGCCCGCCTGTTCTACGTTTGTAAAAATAAAGTAGTTAAGATTAGTATTTATTGATTCCTCACCCCCTGAAAACCTTCCAGGATGTCATTTTCTCTACCTACAATTTGATTATAATTATTTATTTTAATTTTATTTTTTTCTGGTCCATTTAAAAATGCTTTTATAATTATTGTTTTTTTTTTTTCCTGTTCTATATTTTTATTTTGTTAAATAAAAAACAATTTTTTATATTTTTTTTTTGCTCTAAAAACTTTGTTATATTGCAATTCGCAATTCTTATTTATTTATTTTTTACGACTTGCTTTTACAATGTATTTGTGTTTTTATTGAATTATTTCGTGACCCCTCGAAACACGTCGTAATTGTGAAGGGGCTAATTTTGTTATTTAATTTTAAAAATGTATAATTTTCTTTGTAGAGTGGACGTTATTTTGTGAAGAAAATGGCAGGGCGACTATCTTATTTTTGTAATACCTGACTTACATTATTCTTGTCACTTTTATATTTTTTTTTAAAAAACAGTTTCGATTAGTGTTTATTTATTTTCTCAGCTTATCCACCCCCTGAAAACGTTTTAGGATTTTTTTTTTCTTACGATTTGACCCCCCCTGCCAGTTCTACATTTGTAAAAAAAAATCAGTTTTGATTAGTATTTGTTGATTTTTTTTTCATTCTTTGATTTGATTGTAATTATGGATTTTTATTTCATTTTTTCCTGGTCAGTTTAAAAACCTTTTTAGAATGATTTGATTTTCTTTCCTGATCTACATTTTGATAATAAAAAAATACAGTTTTGATAAGTGTTTATTGATTTATTTTATTCTCTCTCCTCATCCCCCTGAAGACTCTTCATGATGTCCTTTGTCTCCTTACGATTTGGTTTTAATTGTGTTTTTTCTGGTTCATTTTAAAAAGTGAAGGAAGTTTAACATATGTTATACAGACTGTGATAATGTTAGCAGGACATACTCAAAGTGGGAGAAAGCGCAGTTGTATATAAGGTGATGTTTGCTCTGTATCATGCAGTATCTGTTTTGTGTTCTACATTTGTTAATGTCACATCACAAAATTAATTATCTTGGATTATATATAGAGTTTGGTTTGTATTGATACCTGAGGCAAATCTCTGACACGTGTAGATTTTTAACCTGCTGTGGAGGACTTTATTGCTTGTATACTCCAATATTTTCTGACTTTAAAATGTTTTCCTGCTAGGCAGAGCAGCCAATTGTTGTACCTGGTATTGTGCTATGTTCTTAAAATACTTTTAAAGTGGTGTAAACATATTTTAAAATATTTCTTTTGGGGCGGGGGGACAACGCTAGCGTCTTCTACGTAAAATAGTTTGACACCTTATTAATAGTAGAGCTACATAATACCAAATAAATATTGTGAATTATACTTTAAAACAGCACAATTTAAGAACAAGTCACAATTATACATATTTGTATATAATTACAAAAAATACTGTGAATAAACAATAAGAAATCAATTGATCACAAACCGTCACACGGCACACAAACAACAGATAAGACATCTTACTAACACAATAATGTCATAAATAATACTGTTAACAAAATGACAGGTACAGCATTTTTTATTTTACACCTGGAGTTCTTTTAATATCTTTTTTACGTGAGAAATCGCAAGGGGTGATTGTTCTAAATTCATGTTTCGGGTGTATTGACAGGGTTCATGTTTTAGCAAAGGGAAATATACATATTTGTATATAATTACAAAAAATAGGCGCTCGAATAAACAATAAGAAATCAATTGATCACAAACCGTCACACGGCACACAAACAACAGATAAGACATCTTACTAACACAATAATGTCATAAATAATACTGTTAACAAAATGACAGGTACAGCATTTTTTATTTTACACCTGGAGTTCTTTTAATATCTTTTTTACGTGAGAAATCGCAAGGGGTGTCATCTCATGCCTGAGCGCCGTACTTTCACAAATGTTTCTGTAGTTACACCGAGCATGGCTCGAGGAAGCGGTGTTCCGAGGCGCTCGAGGAAGCGGTGTTCCGAGGCGCTCGGGGAAGCGTTGTTCCGAGGCGCTCGAGGAAGCGGTGTTCCGAGGCGCTCGAGGAAGCGGTGTTCCGAGGCGCTCGAGGAAGCGGTGTTCCGAGGCGCTCGAGGAAGCGGTGTTCCGAGGCGCTGGAGGAAGCGGTGTTCCGAGGCGCTCGAGGAAGCGGTGTTCCGAGGCGCTCGAGGAAGCGGTGTTCCGAGGCGCTCGAGGAAGCTGTGTTCCGAGGCGCTCGAGGAAGCGGTGTTCCGAGGCGCTCGGGGAAGCTGTGTTCCGAGGCGCTCGAGGAAGCGGTGTTCCGAGGCGCTCGAGGAAGCTGTGTTCCGAGGCGCTCGAGGAAGCTGTGTTCCGAGGCGCTCGAGGAAGCGGTGTTCCGAGGCGCTCGAGGAAGCGGTGTTCCGAGGCGCTCGAGGAAGCTGTGTTCCGTGGCGCTCGAGGAAGCTGTGTTCCGTGGCGCTCGAGGAAGCTGTGTTCCGAGGCGCTCGGGGAAGCTGTGTTCCGAGGCGCTCGAGGAAGCTGTGTTCCGAGGCGCTCCAGGAAGCGGTGTTCCGAGGCGCTCGAGGAAGCGGTGTTCCGAGGCGCTCCAGGAAGAGGAAGCGGTGTTCCGAGGCGCTCGAGGAAGCGGTGTTCCGAGGCGCTCGAGGAAGCGGTGTTCCGAGGCGCTCGAGGAAGCGGTGTTCCGAGGCGCTCGAGGAAGCGGTGTTCCGAGGCGCTCGAGGAAGCGGTGTTCCGAGGCGCTCGAGGAAGCGGTGTTCCGAGGCGCTCGAGGAAGCGGTGTTCCGAGGCGCTCGAGGAAGCGGTGTTCCGAGGCGCTCGAGGAAGCGGTGTTCCGAGGCGCTCGAGGAAGCGGTGTTCCGAGGCGCTCGAGGAAGCGGTGTTCCGAGGCGCTCGAGGAAGCGGTGTTCCGAGGCGCTCGAGGAAGCGGTGTTCCGAGGCGCTCGAGGAAGCGGTGTTCCGAGGCGCTCGAGGAAGCGGTGTTCCGAGGCGCTCGAGGAAGCGGTGTTCCGAGGCGCTCGAGGAAGCGGTGTTCCGAGGCGCTCGAGGAAGCGGTGTTCCGAGGCGCTCGAGGAAGCGGTGTTCCGAGGCGCTCGAGGAAGCGGTGTTCCGAGGCGCTCGAGGAAGCTGTGTTCCGAGGCGCTCCAGGAAGCGGTGTTCCGAGGCGCTCGAGGAAGCGGTGTTCCGAGGCGCTCGAGGAAGCGGTGTTCCGAGGCGCTCGAGGAAGCGGTGTTCCGAGGCGCTCGAGGAAGCGGTGTTCCGAGGCGCTCGAGGAAGCTGTGTTCCGAGGCGCTCCAGGAAGCGGTGTTCCGAGGCGCTCGAGGAAGCGGTGTTCCGAGGCGCTCCAGGAAGCGGTGTTCCGAGGCGCTCGAGGAAGCTGTGTTCCGAGGCGCTCCAGGAAGCGGTGTTCCGAGGCGCTCGAGGAAGCTCGAGGAAGCTGTGTTCCGAGGCGCTCCAGGAAGCGGTGTTCCGAGGCGCTCGAGGAAGCTGTGTTCCGAGGCGCTCGGGGAAGCCGCTCGAGGAAGCTGTGTTCCGAGGCGCTCGGGGAAGCGGTGTTCCGAGGCGCTCGAGGAAGCGGTGTTCCGAGGCGCTCGAGGAAGCGGTGTTCCGAGGCGCTCGAGGAAGCGGTGTTCCGAGGCGCTCGAGGAAGCGGTGTTCCGAGGCGCTCGAGGAAGCGGTGTTCCGAGGCGCTCGAGGAAGCGGTGTTCCGAGGCGCTCGAGGAAGCGGTGTTCCGAGGCGCTCGAGGAAGCGGTGTTCCGAGGCGCTCGAGGAAGCGGTGTTCCGAGGCGCTCGAGGAAGCGGTGTTCCGAGGCGCTCGAGGAAGCGGTGTTCCGAGGCGCTCGGGGAAGCTGTGTTCCGAGGCGCTCGGGGAAGCTGTGTTCCGAGGAAGCTGTGTTCCGAGGCGCTCGAGGAAGCGGTGTTCCGAGGCGCTCGAGGAAGCGGTGTTCCGAGGCGCTCGAGGAAGCGGTGTTCCGAGGCGCTCGAGGAAGCGGTGTTCCGAGGCGCTCGAGGAAGCGGTGTTCCGAGGCGCTCGGGGAAGCTGTGTTCCGAGGCGCTCGAGGAAGCGGTGTTCCGAGGCGCTCGAGGAAGCGGTGTTCCGAGGCGCTCGAGGAAGCGGTGTTCCGAGGCGCTCGAGGAAGCGGTGTTCCGAGGCGCTCGAGGAAGCGGTGTTCCGAGGCGCTCGAGGAAGCGGTGTTCCGAGGCGCTCGAGGAAGCGGTGTTCCGAGGCGCTCGCTCGAGGAAGCGGTGTTCCGAGGCGCTCGAGGAAGCGGTGTTCCGAGGCGCTCGAGGCGCTCCAGGAAGCTGTGTTCCGAGGCGCTCGAGGCGCTCAGGAAGCGGTGTTCCGAGGCGCTCGAGGAAGCTGTGTTCCGAGGCGCTCGAGGAAGCGGTGTTCCGAGGCGCTCGAGGAAGCGGTGTTCCGAGGCGCTCGAGGAAGCGGTGTTCCGAGGCGCTCGAGGAAGCTGTGTTCCGAGGCGCTCGTGGAAGCGGTGTTCCGAGGCGCTCGAGGAAGCGGTGTTCCGAGGCGCTCGAGGAAGCGGTGTTCCGAGGCGCTCGTGGAAGCGGTGTTCCGAGGCGCTCGAGGAAGCTGTGTTCCGAGACGCTTGAGGAAGCTGTGTTCTGAGTGCTGTAGTTTCACAAATATTTCTGTAGTTACAGCATGGTCGAGATGCTTGAAGTTGTGTTTTGCTTCAAAGTGCATTGTTCAAAGCTGGATTGAAGTAAAGGCCTATTTTTCTAATTGCTGTTGGATCTACTTTCGTGTAATGGAAATCATCTGTGGTTCTGTGTCACCTCTAACTAAAGGAAGCAATTTTAGCAGCACCACATTGGAGCTGCTCTTTGTCTCATTGCACCAGCTGTGTTTCTAAGATCTTGTTCACTCAGAACCCAAGGCTTCTTTGCCTTGTCAGCAAAACCAGTCAAAGCTTGTAATTCTGTAGTTTAGATTTTATGAACTAAAGGGCCTTTTTTCAATGAATGCATTCAACATGTTTTACTACGTATGGGCCTGCCCCTTCCAGAATATCCTACCTGTTCACTGTTGTCATTTTCAAGATTAGGAAGGAAAGCCTCTCTCTCCACAGTTAGCATCCTTCAATCTTTCATGTGAACACGGCACAACCGACATCAATCATGGGGTTTCCATGCAGGTCAATTCATACGTGAAATGATGACGCGCCTGCACATTTGGGAGAATTAGGGGTTTGCGGCCAAAGAGGGTTAGGCTGAATCTCATTTACTCGTGTAAATGACAAAACACACAGGAAAATCTACGCCCAGTTTTGCATGGAAACCTGCATTTCACGTGTAACTGTTAACGAGCATGATTATCCTTAACTATAAATATTCTAAGAAATGGTGTAGTTCACCTACCTGTTAAAGGTAATTTCCACTTGGAGGGCTATGGCCTTAAATAAATCACATTATCTTCCAAAGTATAGACAGTACAGGCATGGTTCAGGGCTTGAATTCAAGGTAACCCCCTGTCAACCCCCTTGATATAAGTCTTACTCAGTACCACACTGGAAGGAGATATCCAGAAAAAAAAAAAAAAAGGGTTTTCATTTGTTTATATTCTGTCATCATTTTTTCACCTTGTAGCACATGAAAAGAACCAGATTTGATCCAGTGCTTCCCCAACATGTCTACTACACTGGATAAAAAATTGAAACTGTTTGAATAAAGGGATCAAATTCGTTTTTACAAAGCTAGGCCCAAGGGTCCCCAAACCTCTCCAAAAATGAATATTGTGTAAATCTTTATCGCCAGTCATACACTAGTTTCTTGAGCAAGTTCTAAAAGGGAGGTTACCTTCTGGCACCGCACATGCTAACTGTGTGTTTGTGCAGGTGAGTGTTGATACTGATTTTTTTGTAGCTCTGAATGTTCAGTACCTGACTCTGTACTTTTTTTACTCACTTCCTTGAATGTATGTAAATGTCAAGAAGCAAAAGAATGAGATTTTTTTTTCAAAATGAAGTGTTTACTTCAAATCAAATATTTTTCAAACAATGAATACAACTGAACAAAAACCTAGTAACACAAACTGTTCAAAATGAACAAATAAACTATTTACCTTCTTAAATTGCTAATAAGTTTTTCTTTTCTTAATGTATGTGCTATTTAATTTAAGATTCCAATTTAAATTCGAATACATACAATTCTTCCACTGAATCGGATGTTGGCGAGTGTGTCAGTGAACACATAAGCGAAGAATATTTACTGTCAACACCAAGTGACAGCGATGTGGCGGCTCCAAGCTCTGCGTTGCTCCATGCTTCAAGGAGAATCACACGCTGAAGCATTAGACTCGCTCACTCCCTCCGCCCCACCACCTGTTTACCCAGATATGATTTATTCATCTCTCTCTCTTATTATTTTGTTAGCACGTGTTGTGGTTGTTCCACCCCGTTGTTTATTGCCTACATGTTATTTTTTTTTAGTAAAAACCTTCTGTGAGTAAAAGAATATATATATATATATATATATATATATATATATATATATATATATATATATATATATATATATTGTTTTGTTTATTTATGGTAAGAGTTATTTGTATTTTGTCAGTATTCATTACATGCATATAGTTTTCAGCTGGTTTCTACACTGTACTCATAATAATCAAGCACACACAGTAGACTGAAAAAAAAAACTCACTCCTGTAGAACCAGCAGGGCATTTTAGAACTCACTCCTCAAAGGGTTAATGATGTCAACAGCAAGGGAAACCCCTGGAGAAGCAGATTCTCTGTTCTTATGTTCTTATGTTTTTAAAAAGAGATACAGCCACAGATGAAGGATGCAGTAAATGCACGCCAATTTACTACAGGATTTTATTCTGTTACACTGTATGAGTGGAAATTAAAGGCATATCCCATACAACCAGCAGGTAAACAACTTGTGTTTCAGTGTTCAGCCCAGATGACCTCCCACCCCCATTGATTACAGCAGCCTAACATCCAATGACATAGTGGTAAGCCCAAAGCGCTTATGAGAAACGCAATGTTCAGAGATACTGCTGCTTTTTAAAGAGTGGAGCAGGTAGCGCGATATGTGAATACCACACTTGTTGTAAACTAGAAATGTTTAATTACATTGAAAGACAAATTCAACAATATCGCTTTCAACATAGCAAACAAAACAGGGAAAACTGGAACAAAACAGATTATAAGATTTTAGTGTTTACGTTGCACTTGTGGTTCAAGATTTCAATCAGCTTTGCACATGGGGGCTTTCACCGGAGGAAAGTCCAACTTGTGCTGAATAAAATGCTCTATAGGTTTGCTGGGGTACATTAGAAAACATAAAACAATAAAAGCGTGAAAAAGAAACAATTCACCATAAAAAAGAAAACGTTTTGGAGGACAGGAGTGCTTGTCTTAGTCTCTCCTGAGTCAATATGGGCAAGTTGCAGTTCTGAGACAAAGTCTTAAAATAATCATTGAAAATCATTAAAAACTGGGAGAAAATGGGGCTAAAAAAAATTAAAAAACAGAAGTGGAGAAGGGCTTATTTCCTCCTGGCACGCATTTCAGCCAACCACTTTGCCACAGTTTTGCTGGAGGAAGCAGAGCAGAAGGCAGCATTATCAAAGCGGCTGTGGCCGAACCCTTTCCGCTTTGGCTGTCCGCACAGAGAACGCAAGTTCTCTGCTCTCTTTTACTTGCACTTCCTCTTTCCAGTGTTGGAGCCCCCTGCCTCCTCCTCTGCCCTCTTCTTGTGTCGCCAGCTGGTGGTCCTGGGCAAGGTGGAGGAGCAGCAGCAGCTGAAGGGGTGGAAAGAGGTGAAGTGGGATGGGTGGCCGAGTGTGCCAGGACTGCGGTCTGCGCAGTGGCCCCAGGGCGTTTCCGCTGCTTTGCCTGACACGCAGTGTTTGGGGGGCATAGAAAGGCATGCGGCTGGTGTCCGTACGTCATGCCCTCCTGTAGCAGCGAGCGCGTCTGGGGTTGAGGCTCTGGGTCCACTGCGCTGGCGCTAGGGGGCTCTACCCCCAGCAGAAGGACAGCCTGCTCTTGCCCCTTGTGGCGTTTGTTGTGCCTGAAACACAGCAAATGCATGAAATTGTCAGTTTTGTGTTTCAACAAAAACACAGTGACTTGTTTGTGCTAGTTGTGTAGATTAAATTTCTCTTTCAGCCTTTAACCTCTGACTGTACAGCGAGTGAGATGTTGCGATTTTTAATGGACATCCCACCATTATGCTTTTCGAGGTGTAACATCATCAGTATCCAGTCAAGTGCTGAAACTTGCCACTGAGACAGGGTGTGCTGATTCAACTGGAACAGCTGCAGCGTGGTCTTCTCCATGCGTCTCGGGCTGCCCAGCACCAGCTCTCACTCTTGAGAGCAGTCCCTGAGGATAGCCACCCACTGGGAAGTCCTTGCACCTTTGAACTTGGTGGAGAACGGCTGGAGGCGGCAGAGCTGGATGCAGAGGACCTCGACAATTCTGCTCGTCTGTGGCCACAGGGCAGGTCCCGAGCCCTGTCCGAGTAGGCACCCGCAACCAAGCAACAGGAGTAAAGTTTCAGTAGTAATGGGACTATGTTTACATTTTAGGGTTGTGTGTGGGAACCAGCTTACCATTTCAGGCTGTCCGTGCCTGGGGTGACAGAGGAGGTTGTCTTTGTGGTCTTGAATCGTACCTTAGTCAGCATGTCCTGGTGACAGGCAGGGTAGATGAGGCACTGCTTATCTCCGTCGGTGAGGAAACGCCACAACTAGAACATAAGAACATAAGAAAGTTTACAAACGAGAGGGGGCCATTCGGCCCATCTTGCTCGTTTGGTTGTTAGTAGCTTATTGATCCCAAAATCTCATCAAGCAGCTTCTTGAAGGATCCCAGGGTGTCAGCTTCAACAACATTACTGGGGAGTTGATTCCAGACCCTCACAATTCTCTGTGTAAAAAAGTGTCTCCTATTTTCTGTTCTGAATGCCCCTTTTTCTAAACTCCATTTGTGACCCCTGGTCCTTGTTTCTTTTTTCAGGCTGAAAAAGTCCCTTGGGTCGACACTGTCAATACTTTTTAGAATTTTGAATGCTCCTCTACCTGCTGCTCCGTCAGGAAGAGCAACCCATGCAGGCTCACCAGACTGCTGGCCAGACGCTGGACGTGCTGGTACCCAGGGACACCATCAGGTCCAGGTGACTCCTGAAAACAGAAATCAAATTGTACTTAGACATGTTTTAGCGTAGACTATGGTTTCTTGGAGATGCGGCTCGAGACCTCGGCGTCCGTCAGGCCCAACACCTGCTGCTTCCCCTCGAGCTCCGACCGCTTGGCCTCCATCAGTAGGGCAACGTCCCTACTGGGCCAGGAAGGGCTCGAACTCTGCAAGGTCCTGCAGGGACCGCTGCATCCAGGCCTCACTGTGCTGTTCTCACAGCGTATTGTAGAGCTGGGTGGCACTGTTTCCCAGAGTGCACTCCCGCATCAGCCTCAGCACCCTCATGTTGCAAAGACTGCCTGCAAGACACGGTTATCAAATGTACATCATTCAACAGAAGCCACTTTCTTTTTTTTTTAAAAGCACTACATTTACCAGTATGTCAGAATCGCAGGGAAGTGGCTCCGATGAGCTGAATCCAGCTGATTCAGTCAAGCTGATTCTTGACTTTACAATGCCTCATCTCCCAGGATGACATGCGGTGCAGGTCCCAGGTGATCGATTCCAGGTAGAGAGGTGTCTTCAGGGATGTTTACAATGCCTCATCTCCCAGGATGACATGCAGTGCAGGTCCCAGGTGATTGCCTCCAGGGAGAGAGGTGTCTTCAGGGATGTTTACAATGCCTCATCTCCCAGGATGACATGCGGTGCAGGTCCCAGGTGATTGGCTCCAGGGAGAGAGGTGTCTTCAGGGATGTTTACAATGCCTCATCTCCCAGGATGACATGCGGTGCAGGTCCCAGGTGATTGGCTCCAGGGAGAGAGGTGTTTTCAGGGATGTTTACCGTGCCTCATCTCCCAGGATGACATGCGGTGCAGGTCCCAGGTGATCGGCTCCAGGGAGAGAGGTGTTTTCAGAGATGTATAGCTTCCCTTTCTCAAGTGCTTTCCCTAAAGCTGAGTTTGCAAGTGTTCCTTCTCCACACTAGTTCTCCACTCACCGTACACACACCCGAGTGAGTGCAAACATGCTGCTTTTATGCAGCTGTACCAAGACTCGATTGCTAATCAATCATTCAATTGGAGTCTCGGTACAACTGTATGTGAATTAATATAATCCAATTCCCCGTGCTCACATATTATGTTTTACCTACATGTGAAGTGCTGTGCAATCCTCTTGCCTAAATACAAATATACATATCAAATCACTCGTGTTCATAACCCATATTATATCCCGTGTACCAACTACAATACAACAACGTTAACACAATACATACAACATATAACGCAAAAATATGCACAGGGGCGGTGCACACTGCCACACTCCCAGACAGTTTGGGAAGTTCCAGCGATGTTGGTATTCCCTGGAGATTGTTTCCCAGTCCTCTTTATTGGGGACTCTCATGTACTCTGATACAAGAGATTCCCACACGGCCTTGCATACTTCGATTCCAATGCCAGCTACTGAGAAAACGCCGGCACCATAACTAAAGGCAATTGTTAGATAAGAGACGCCTGTTGCCAAAAACTTGCAATGAGATACAAAAAGATGTGTTTATATTTCAGCCTAGTTAATAATAATAGTAATAATAATAATAATAATAATAATAATAATAATAATAATAATAATAATAATAATAATTAATGCTATTATCATCATTAAAACATTACTTTTATTTAGTTTTTTGTTGTTAGAAGAGGAAGAATCTGAGGGGCAGGTTTATTAAGGAAAAGAGGAGCGAGAAAATAAGAAAGTGGAGCGGCGTGAGGCTGGAAATACAGCCAGTGATGCCATTCCTGTCACCCTTCATCCAGGCAAGACCCACAACCAGCAACATGCCTGCAGAGGAACAGGGTGAGGAGAGAGAGGAGGAGGACCGCAACCTTGGCACTCTCGTCCGCGAGGTGGAAGAGGAGCACAGCGAGCTGGAGAGTACCTCACATTCTCCCTCGTCATACTCAGAGGTGCCGAGACAGAAGAGAAGACAGTCGACTGGCCTTGACAACTTCGAGGAGCCTCTTTTATCTGTCCTTAAAGACAGTCACTCCTGTGAGATAGCAGGGAGGGGTTAAAATCCTCCCTGCTTTAAAAACCATGTGAAAATGCACGCTTGGGTGAATGGGCTAAGGGTTTTTATTGTTTAATTGGTTAATTATGTAATTGTTTAATTGTCTTATTGTTTAGTTATCCCCTGCACCTGGTGGTAATTGTAAATTAGTGCCAGGTGCAGGGTATTTCAGAGAGGCAGCCAGTCTGCTCAGGGCTGCTGCTGAGTGAGGAGCCCGACTGTGTGCGTGAGCAGTCGTATTGAAGAAAGGTATCGTGTGGAACTGTTTGTATTTTGTGTGTATTTGTGGCAGTTAAACGACGTATCAGTCCTGCGATCTGGTTGGGTTCTTGCATCGAGTGTTCAGTCAGTGCTCTGAAGGAGCTCGGTGTTTGTTTTGTTTGTTTCTTTGTAATTAAAGTTGCGCATCAGCGCTATTTTTTTCTTTCAAACTTGTGTATCGTGATTTTTAGAAGGGAAAAGAACCCAAGCGGGTCTGTTTGGTGACTCGGCCGTCACACTCCCCTCAACCGTAGTCCACCGATGAGGATGAAACGTTCATGAGGAGTCTCCTCCCCAACCACAAAACACTGCCTTATGAAAAATACTGTGCAGCAAAGCTTAAAACTCACTGACTTATTTTAAGCAGAATTTCATTAATTTTCTTGTAACAGTCTAGGGGGGTTGAGGATTGTGATGGAGTAATCAATCTCTCTCTTTCTGTCTCTGCATGTATTTGTAACCCAACTCTGGTCATTCTGAGCTACCTGAGCAAAACAAGCAATATTTAGGACTTATTGTCTGAGTAGCTGATACTGACTTGGGTTTACAGCAGTATGCATACAAGAAGGTCCTGGTTCCCAGTGGTTGGTGTTGAGCTGACTGGTATTGCCCTATTCTTTATGCAGATATCTTCAAGAATGAATATCAATGACTATGGTGCGGTAATACTGGATAATACTGTACACTTTAAACCAATGTGCCACTTTAGTATCTCCCAGGAAATTTAAATATCTGCCTGTAGGAGGTTAGTGGGCTGAGTCAAATGGTGGTGTTGATGGGACTGGCAAAAAGTACACAGGAGGCTTGATTTAGTTCTCCCTGCAGCAGGGTTTTTATTAAGTTTGGCCGTAAAATGGCCACCGACCAGTAATTCAATCACAAAAAAATAGAACAAAAGTAATGAAATAAAAATAATCAAAATAAATTCCCCCACCAATATCAACAATGATAAAGGAGGAGAAGAAAATAAAAGGTACAATCAACAAAGTTCCGCACACAGTAAAATATAAGTTGAAAAAAATAAGACGTTTCAATAGCGCTCCCGCGCTGACCTCTAGGGGGCTCCCGGTCCTGGGTAGGGTTTAGTGCCTTGGGCCCGGGCGTTCTTCCGGGAAAAACGCAGCAACACCGTCTCCAGACTCTGCAACACAACACACACTTTCACATATGATAATTAATCCAACAGCACGCCTCCTTCGCTGTTCCCAGGACTGAGCAACCGAGCTTAGATCATACCGTCCTTTAAATACTGTTCGACCCCGCCCTTAGCCTTGGCTCCGGTCGCCGCTGTACCCACTCGGCGCACATAGTAACTCAGACTGAGGTACGTGGCGCGGCGGCCATGGACTTCTGCATTCGGGCGGAGCGAGCGATCTTTCTGGAATTCCTTTGTCTTTTCACCGGTTTCGTCCCGTTTTATGCAACGCCACCAGCGATCGGGAGGATCGACCACAGCTCCGACCCGTTGCACCCCCGTCACGCTGCCCTTTTTCTTTTTACAGCAGTAACATGCAGTGATATATTTAAACAGCTAAATACACTCACAACTCCAATGAAACACAGAGTTGATTGTACATGAGAAAAATAATAATAATAGACCCAACTTAATGTCAAAGAGCACTATTGCATTTAATACTTAAATATCTGGCAGAGTTCTTAGATATTACAAGCACTTCAAAACAACCCCAGATTCCCCTGAATTAAACAATAACATACATACATAACACATTACATACCAGATATCATTCAGAAAGAAAACAAAAGCAAGTCCAATGCTATGCAGACTCGTGTAGACTTCATTCCTTTTGTTCTATATGGAGCTAGCATAACTCGTTGGGGCCCATTCTGTCATGTTATTATTTATTTTTCGTTGGTGCACGTTAACATTAACCAATTGCTTTCACCCACCTCGTGGTATTTTCTTTTTCAGTCACGAGGAGGGCTTTATTTTATTTATTTATTTGCTACTCACGAATCTCCTTCATAGATGTTGTGGATAGGAGCAGACAGAAGACACGGCGTTCTGAAAAAAAATGCACAGGCAGGTTGCAGAAAAACCTTCAGCACACACACACGCCTCTTAGAGTATGCGCCAGTAACTGGAATTATCCTAGTCAGGCTGTTACGTGAGCTCACTTGACTGGCTTCAGTCCAAGCTGGTAATTAATTCCGTTTAAGCCAGTCACGATGTTAGTCTTAATAAAATTAACCGGCGTTTGCAATTCTAACTCTTACTGTTGAAGCTATACTAAGTTGAAACGCAAATGTTTTTTTTTTGTTTTTTTTTTAACGCACTGAATCGTCTTCATAAAACCAGGGGCCATCTGCGTCGTCTCCCTTGTTTTTTAGTTTTTTTTCTTTCTCCCTCCAGTCACAACGTCCGTAAATACAGTATAATTGTAAATCTCGAAAAACTACTCACTTCTAAATCTTTTGTAGTCATCTTTGTGTTACTTTAGTATAAATACATGTTAATTTGGATTCATATGTTGTTTTTTTTCTGACTTTATGTGAACGAAAAGACACACATTTGCCCATTTTCCCATTGGAAATAGTGATATTTTGAAATATCACTGTCCTGGTCACAAAAGCAAAGTTTGTGGGGAATAATAGCCATTTTCTATACTTTTGAGGCATAAGCAATTAGGAAATAACACTTACTACCCAGGAACAAAAAAAAATCAGTGGCCGAGACTCAAGAGCCAAGGATTGCAATGCAAAAACACACATGGAATCTCATTCCTTCGCACAGCTGCACGTGAAGACCCTGTGGATCACCGATTCATGATATAATTAACCCTATATTTATATAGAGAGAGAGAAGGAGAGAGTGCTCTCCAGCTCGCTGTGCCCCTCTTGCATCTCGTGGACGAGTGCCAGGGTTGCTGTCCTCCTCCTCCTCCTCCTCTCTCTTCCTCTGCAGGCATGCTGTAGGTCGTGGGAATTGCCTGTATGAATGGTGTCAGTAATCTGGCTGTTGGCTGCTGCAACTCTACTTTTTCTCTCTCTTTAAAACCTGTCCCTCAGGTTCTTCCATTTTTTCAGTTTATTGCATCACAGGGATGTTTCAATGCAAATAGTTGAAAAGGTGGTAATTCTGTATGTGGAGGGACGTGAGGCTTCTAAACATTGGAATCTCTCATTCCTGTCATTCCATATTATTCATTACACCCCCCCATCTCCACCAGTGCAATGGTTTAATCCAGTAGGTTTGTCCAGATGGGTTTTTCATTTTTAATTTAATAAGAGGCACGCATGTCGATGTTCCTTGTTGTTATAGCAACATTTATATATCAGAAGAGGTTGAACTACTGCAGTGCACAGGAATGAAGGCTGAGAGAATGGAAAAAAAACATCCTGAAACTAAATATTTAAATGAGTTTAAAACCTTCATGGTATTTTAATCATACATTAATATACATATACAACACATCTTAGAGCTGGGTTCTCTTTCTGTTCACATACACTGTAGCCCCATCAGAAGATTCCACATATGTGCAACCCCTGCACTGATGGAAACTCACCAGTATTATATACTATTATAACGCATATTTCTGTTGATGCTGGTGTCAGTGCAGAGACTATTTATATAGTCGACTGAAACTGTTACTTGATACAGGACACAGAGAATGACAAAAAATCATTTTCCTGTTTGAAACCCTGCTGTTAGGCTACATAAAATCTCCATAAATCGCTATAATTTGTACGTCAGTAACATTAGACTTTGTGAGTCATTCAAACAATGAAATGCAATAACAAGTGAAATAAGAGCACAGTCAATAGTAATACAAGTGTTCCAGACAGAGCTTGGCCCTTTAATAACAGTCAAAGTGTTGCCCGTATACCTGCTGCAACACGAGCGCACCGCGGCACACATCCTTGTGTACGGGGACAAAATACCAGTTCCTGTGAGGACGCTAGGGTAGTATCTGCTTTCAGAATATTTTCATGGAAAAAAGACTCCTTAAACATGACTAAGCTTTTGTGTATCACTTTGAATTCCTACATGATCAGTTAATGAGATAACAAGCCACACTGTCGGAATTGAGCCAATCGTCAGGATTGTGAAAACCTGCTGTATTTTTTTCATTTTTCATTAGTCGGAATATGGGAAGGAGTGTTTTGAGAATCACAAATATTCTTTAAACGTGCCTTAAGTAATTTTGGTACCTATACTTTGAGTATAGCGCCCAAACCTTATCCAGGGCAACTTACAATTGTTAAAAGATATCATCTTATTTTGACATACAATTACCACTGTTGGATTTTTTTAGTGGAGCAATCTAAGTAAAGTATTGTGCTCAAGGGTACAGCCGCAGTGTGTCCCCCACCTGGGTTGAACCCACAACCCTCTGGTCAAGAATCCAGAGCCCTAACCACTACTCTACACTGCGGCTATTCAAAGTTTTAATTTTTATAAAACAATTTCATTGGGCTCAATTAAGCAGTTTGGGTGATTTTGTTGAATCCTTTTCATCCCTCAATGAGACAGTTCCATTCATGATGAAGAAGTTATTTGCTTTAATGAATTGATCAATAAACTCCATGGGTTCTCCTCAGACTATAGAAATTGGTCATCTAGGAGGGTGACCTTTAAAACTTACTGGATAGGGGGGACGGGGACTCTCTAGAACCAGGGTTGGAGACACACTTTATTAGACAGGAAGGGAAGGGGGGGGGGGGGGGGGGGGGGCTCCAGGACTAGGGTTGGTGATGTATTAGATAGGATAGGGGGCTCTGTAGAACCAGGGTTGGAGATGTATTAGATAGGATAGGGGAGCTCTCTAGAACCAGGGCTGGAGATGTATTAGATAGGATAGGGGGCTCTCTAGGTTGGAGATGTATTAGATAGGATAGGGGAGCTCTCTAGAACCAGGGCTGGAGATGTGTTAGATAGGATAGGGAGCTCTTTAGAACCAGGACTGGAGATGTATTTGATAGGATAGGGGGCTCTAGGTTGGAGATGTATTAGATAGGATAGGGGAGCTCTCTAGAACCAGGGCTGGAGATGTATTAGATAGAATTGGGGCGGGGCGCTCTTTAGAACCAGGGTTGGTGATGTATTAGATAGGATAGGGGGGGCTTTCCAGGATCAGGCTTGGAGACCCCTGCACTAAACACTACGAATAATAATTAAGCACTCATTCTCACATACTGCAGTGCTGTGAGGTGGAAGACACACAGATGTTATCTAATATTCTTTAGGGTGATGCTGCAGTGAGTTGAAGCCTCTGTTGGTTTGTGAAGCAGATCATGAATATGAGAGAGAGCTGAATAGATCTAGCATGGGAAGCCCCTCCATCCGTGCCTGCATTCCCCCCTGACTGAATGATTCCCTGCACACCACACTGTGGTGCCTTTACCAGGGGAGACCCCCACCCTCCTTACACTTCCCCTGACTGTAAGACTCCCCCTGGACACCACACTGTAGTGACTTTACCAGGGGAGAAACTTGGGGACTGCTTCATTTTGAAA
This sequence comes from Polyodon spathula, assembly GCF_017654505.1. Lineage (NCBI taxonomy): Eukaryota > Metazoa > Chordata > Actinopteri > Acipenseriformes > Polyodontidae > Polyodon > Polyodon spathula. The sequence goes on along the minus strand of NC_054569.1, from coordinate 5,518,319 downwards.
AAAACAAAACAATATTAAAAATCGAAATCATTTTGGATCGGAAAGTTATTTACACAAAATCTCGGGTCAGGGATCAATTCAAATAAAAACAAAGCGCCACACCTGGGCTGTGTGTTTATAAAGTTGTCATTAGAAACCGAAGGAGTCTAATAAAAGAAAGAGTATTCAAAAATCTAGCTGCTAAAGGAGTGTGTTTATAAGACAGCATATTCAAATTATCAGTGGTCACTAATGCAGGAAGGAAGGCAGTGTGTTTGAACTGCAGTCTAAAAAAACAGCTTTCAATCAGCTTCCAGGGTAGAAGACAGGTCCTCCGATTTGGCTATTAGAAAGTCTTAATTGTGACGGGCTTGATGCACTTCACTACATTGTGATGTTTTGTAGTTGCTCCTCTGCTGCTCTTATATCACTCTGACCTGATCCTTCTCATACCCTGCACAGTATAGCTGCAGTATTGTGTAGCTGCTCCTCTGTTCACTCCTCTGCTGCTCTTATATCACTCTGACCTGATCCTTCTCATACCCTGCACAGTATAGCTGCAGTATTGTGTAGCTGCTCCTCTGTTCACTCCTCTGCTGCTCTTATATCACTCTGACCTGATCCTTCTCATACCTGCACAGTATAGCTGCAGTATTGTGTAGCTGCTCCTCTGTTCACTCCTCTGCTGCTCTTATATCACTCTGACCTGATCCTTCTCATACCTGCACAGTATAGCTGCAGTATTGTGTAACTGCTCCTCTGTTCACTCCTCTGCTGCTCTTATATCACTCTGACCTGATCCTTCTCATACCTGCACAGTATAGCTGCAGTATTGTGTAGCTGCTCCTCTGTTCACTCCTCTGCTGCTCTTATATCACTCTGACCTGATCCTTCTCATACCTGCACAGTATAGCTGCAGTATTGTGTAGCTGCTCCTCTGTTCACTCCTCTGCTGCTCTTATATCACTCTGACCTGATCCTTCTCATACCTGCACAGTATAGCTGCAGTATTGTGTAGCTGCTCCTCTGTTCACTCCTCTGCTGCTCTTATATCACTCTGACCTGATCCTTCTCATACCCTGCACAGTATAGCTGCAGTATTGTGTAGCTGCTCCTCTGTTCACCTGCTGCTCTTATATCACTCTGACCTGATCCTTCTCATACCTGCACAGATATAGCTGCAGTATTCTTTGTGTAGCTGCTGCTCCTCTGTTCACTCCTCTGCTGCTTATTATATTATATCACTCTGACCTGATCCTTCTCATACAGTATAGCACAGTATTGTGTAGCTGCTCCTCTGCTGCTGTCTCTATATATCACTCTGACCTGATCCTTCTCATACCTGCACAGTATAGCTGCAGTATTGTGTAGCTGCTCCTCTGCTCACTCCTCTGCTCACTCTGACCTCACTTCTCATACCTGCTTCTCACAGTATAGCTGCAGTATTGTGTAGCTGCTCCTCTGCTGCTCTTATATCACTCTGACCTGATCCTTCTCATACCTGCACAGTATAGCTGCAGTATTGTGTAGCTGCTCCTCTGCTGCTCTTATATCACTCTGACCTGATCCTTCTCATACCTGCACAGTATAGCTGCAGTATTGTGTAGCTGCTCCTCTGCTGCTCTTATATCGCTTTGACCTGGTCCTTCTCATACCTGCACAGTATAGCTGCAGTATTGTGTAGCTGCTCCTCTGCTGCTCTTATATCACTCTGACCTGATCCTTCTCATACCTGCACAGTATAGCTGCAGTATTGTGTAGCTGCTCCTCTGTTCACTCCTCTGCTGCTCTTATATCACTCTGACCTGATCCTTCTCATACCCTGCACAGTATAGCTGCAGTATTGTGTAGCTGCTCCTCTGTTCACTCCTCTGCTGCTCTTATATCACTCTGACCTGATCCTTCTCATACCCTGCACAGTATAGCTGCAGTATTGTGTAGCTGCTCCTCTGCTGCTCTTATATCGCTTTGACCTGGTCCTTCTCATACCTGCACAGTATAGCTGCAGTATTGTGTAGCTGCTCCTCTGCTGCTCTTATATCACTCTGACCTGATCCTTCTCATACCTGCACAGTATAGCTGCAGTATTGTGTAGCTGCTCCTCTGTTCACTCCTCTGCTGCTCTTATATCACTCTGACCTGATCCTTCTCATACCTGCACAGTATAGCTGCAGTATTGTGTAGCTGCTCCTCTGTTCACTCCTCTGCTGCTCTTATATCACTCTGACCTGATCCTTCTCATACCTGCACAGTATAGCTGCAGTATTGTGTAGCTGCTCCTCTGTTCACTCCTCTGCTGCTCTTATATCACTCTGACCTGATCCTTCTCATACCTGCACAGTATAGCTGCAGTATTGTGTAGCTGCTCCTCTGTTCACTCCTCTGCTGCTCTTATATCACTCTGACCTGATCCTTCTCATACCTGCACAGTATAGCTGCAGTATTGTGTAGCTGCTCCTCTGTTCACTCCTCTGCTGCTCTTATATCACTCTGACCTGATCCTTCTCATACCTGCACAGTATAGCTGCAGTATTGTGTAGCTGCTCCTCTGTTCACTCCTCTGCTGCTCTTATATCACTCTGACCTGATCCTTCTCATACCTGCACAGTATAGCTGCAGTATTGTGTAGCTGCTCCTCTGTTCACTCCTCTGCTGCTCTTATATCACTCTGACCTGATCCTTCTCATACCTGCACAGTATAGCTGCAGTATTGTGTAGCTGCTCCTCTGTTCACTCCTCTGCTGCTCTTATATCACTCTGACCTGATCCTTCTCATACCTGCACAGTATAGCTGCAGTATTGTGTAGCTGCTCCTCTGTTCACTCCTCTGCTGCTCTTATATCACTCTGACCTGATCCTTCTCATACCTGCACAGTATAGCTGCAGTATTGTGTAGCTGCTCCTCTGTTCACTCCTCTGCTGCTCTTATATCACTCTGACCTGATCCTTCTCATACCTGCACAGTATAGCTGCAGTATTGTGTAGCTGCTCCTCTGTTCACTCCTCTGCTGCTCTTATATCACTCTGACCTGATCCTTCTCATACCTGCACAGTATAGCTGCAGTATTGTGTAGCTGCTCCTCTGTTCACTCCTCTGCTGCTCTTATATCACTCTGACCTGATCCTTCTCATACCTGCACAGTATAGCTGCAGTATTGTGTAGCTGCTCCTCTGTTCACTCCACTGCTGCTCTTATATCACTCTGACCTGATCCTTCTCATACCTGCACAGTATAGCTGCAGTATTGTGTAGCTGCTCCTCTGTTCACACCTCTGCTGCTCTTATATCACTCTGACCTGGTCCTTCTCATACCTGCACAGTATAGCTGCAGTATTGTGTAGCTGCTCCTCTGCTGCTCTTATATCACTCTGACCTGATCCTTCTCATACCTGCACAGTATAGCTGCAGTATTGTGTAGCTGCTCCTCTGTTCACTCCTCTGCTGCTCTTATATCACTCTGACCTGATCCTTCTCATACCTGCACAGTATAGCTGCAGTATTGTGTAGCTGCTCCTCTGCTGCTCTTATATCGCTCTGACCTGATCCTTCTCATACCCTGCACAGTATAGCTGCAGTATTGTGTAGCTGCTCCTCTGTTCACTCCTCTGCTGCTCTTATATCACTCTGACCTGATCCTTCTCATACCCTGCACAGTATAGCTGCAGTATTGTGTAGCTGCTCCTCTGTTCACTCCTCTGCTGCTCTTATATCACTCTGACCTGATCCTTCTCATACCTGCACAGTATAGCTGCAGTATTGTGTAGCTGCTCCTCTGTTCACTCCTCTGCTGCTCTTATATCACTCTGACCTGATCCTTCTCATACCTGCACAGTATAGCTGCAGTATTGTGTAGCTGCTCCTCTGTTCACTCCTCTGCTGCTCTTATATCACTCTGACCTGATCCTTCTCATACCCTGCACAGTATAGCTGCAGTATTGTGTAGCTGCTCCTCTGTTCACTCCTCTGCTGCTCTTATATCACTCTGACCTGATCCTTCTCATACCTGCACAGTATAGCTGCAGTATTGTGTAGCTGCTCCTCTGTTCACTCCTCTGCTGCTCTTATATCACTCTGACCTGATCCTTCTCATACCTGCACAGTATAGCTGCAGTATTGTGTAGCTGCTCCTCTGTTCACTCCTCTGCTGCTCTTATATCACTCTGACCTGATCCTTCTCATACCCTGCACAGTATAGCTGCAGTATTGTGTAGCTGCTCCTCTGTTCACTCCTCTGCTGCTCTTATATCACTCTGACCTGATCCTTCTCATACCTGCACAGTATAGCTGCAGTATTGTGTAGCTGCTCCTCTGTTCACTCCTCTGCTGCTCTTATATCACTCTGACCTGATCCTTCTCATACCCTGCACAGTATAGCTGCAGTATTGTGTAGCTGCTCCTCTGTTCACTCCTCTGCTGCTCTTATATCACTCTGACCTGATCCTTCTCATACCTGCACAGTATAGCTGCAGTATTGTGTAGCTGCTCCTCTGCTGCTCTTATATCACTCTGACCTGATCCTTCTCATACCTGCACAGTATAGCTGCAGTATTGTGTAGCTGCTCCTCTGCTGCTCTTATATCACTCTGACCTGATCCTTCTCATACCTGCACAGTATAGCTGCAGTATTGTGTAGCTGCTCCTCTGCTGCTCTTATATCACTCTGACCTGATCCTTCTCATACCTGCACAGTATAGCTGCAGTATTGTGTAGCTGCTCCTCTGCTGCTCTTATATCACTCTGACCTCATCCTTCTCATAGCTGCACAGCATAGCTGCAGTATTGTGTAGCTGCTCCTCTGTTCACTCCTCTGCTGCTCTTATATCACTCTGACCTGATCCTTCTCATACCCTGCACAGTATAGCTGCAGTATTGTGTAGCTGCTCCTCTGTTCACTCCTCTGCTGCTCTTATATCACTCTGACCTGGTCCTTCTCATACCCTGCACAGTATAGCTGCAGTATTGTGTAGCTGCTCCTCTGCTGCTCTTATATCACTCTGACCTGATCCTTCTCATACCTGCACAGTATAGCTGCAGTATTGTGTAGCTGCTCCTCTGCTGCTCTTATATCACTCTGACCTGATCCTTCTCATACCTGCACAGTATAGCTGCAGTATTGTGTAGCTGCTCCTCTGTTCACTCCTCTGCTGCTCTTATATCACTCTGACCTGATCCTTCTCATACCTGCACAGTATAGCTGCAGTATTGTGTAGCTGCTCCTCTGTTCACTCCTCTGCTGCTCTTATATCACTCTGACCTGATCCTTCTCATACCTGCACAGTATAGCTGCAGTATTGTGTAGCTGCTCCTCTGTTCACTCCTCTGCTGCTCTTATATCACTCTGACCTGATCCTTCTCATACCTGCACAGTATAGCTGCAGTATTGTGTAGCTGCTCCTCTGTTCACTCCTCTGCTGCTCTTATATCACTCTGACCTGATCCTTCTCATACCTGCACAGTATAGCTGCAGTATTGTGTAGCTGCTCCTCTGTTCACTCCTCTGCTGCTCTTATATCACTCTGACCTGATCCTTCTCATACCTGCACAGTATAGCTGCAGTATTGTGTAGCTGCTCCTCTGTTCACTCCTCTGCTGCTCTTATATCACTCTGACCTGATCCTTCTCATACCCTGCACAGTATAGCTGCAGTATTGTGTAGCTGCTCCTCTGTTCACTCCTCTGCTGCTCTTATATCACTCTGACCTGATCCTTCTCATACCCTGCACAGTATAGCTGCAGTATTGTGTAGCTGCTCCTCTGTTCACTCCTCTGCTGCTCTTATATCACTCTGACCTGATCCTTCTCATACCCTGCACAGTATAGCTGCAGTATTGTGTAGCTGCTCCTCTGTTCACTCCTCTGCTGCTCTTATATCACTCTGACCTGATCCTTCTCATACCTGCACAGTATAGCTGCAGTATTGTGTAGCTGCTCCTCTGCTGCTCTTATATCACTCTGACCTGATCCTTCTCATACCTGCACAGTATAGCTGCAGTATTGTGTAGCTGCTCCTCTGTTCACTCCTCTGCTGCTCTTATATCACTCTGACCTGATCCTTCTCATACCTGCACAGTATAGCTGCAGTATTGTGTAGCTGCTCCTCTGTTCACTCCTCTGCTGCTCTTATATCACTCTGACCTGATCCTTCTCATACCTGCACAGTATAGCTGCAGTATTGTGTAGCTGCTCCTCTGTTCACTCCTCTGCTGCTCTTATATCACTCTGACCTGATCCTTCTCATACCTGCACAGTATAGCTGCAGTATTGTGTAGCTGCTCCTCTGTTCACTCCTCTGCTGCTCTTATATCACTCTGACCTGATCCTTCTCATACCCTGCACAGTATAGCTGCAGTATTGTGTAGCTGCTCCTCTGTTCACTCCTCTACTGCTCTTATATCACTCTGACCTGATCCTTCTCATATCTGCACAGTATAGCTGCAGTATTGTGTACCTGTTCCTCTGTTCACTCCTTTACTGCTCTTAATAATTCATTATTGATCAATTAATTAAAGCAGCTTGTTCAATACTAAGGGAACTCTCTCTGGTCATTGAGGGCTGAAGAGGGTGGTTTTATTGATGATTTAATGGTTGCCTATAAAACCTACTGAGTAGGATGTGGGGGGGGGCTCTCCAGGACCAGGGCTGGAGATGTATTAGATAGGATAGGGGAGGCTCCCCAGAGCCAGGGCTGGAGATGTATTAGATAGGATAGGAGGGGCTCTCCAGGACCAGGGCTGGAGATGTATTAGATAGGATAGGGGGGGCTCTCCAGGACCAGGGCTGGAGATGTATTAGATAGGATAGGGGGGGCTCTCCAGAGCCAGGGCTGGAGATGTATTAGATAGGATAGGGGAGGCTCTCCACAACCAGGGCTGGAGATGTATTAGATAGGATAGGGGGGGCTCTCCAGAACCAGGGCTGGAGATGTATTAGATAGGATAGGGGGGGCTCTCCAGAGCCAGGGCTGGAGATGTATTAGATAGGATGGGGGGGGGGGGGGGGGTCTCAATACGAAAGTGGAAAATGCAAAATATCTCACGACGAGTTATCACCTCCAATTACAAATACTTTTTAAGTGTTTCTGTATTCCATACGAATCGAATTAGCTTTAGAATTAAAATACGAAAGGTAGCCTGGGATACCTCTCTCATTCTCTACGTGAAAATGAATGTGCGAAATGGTGAGAAAACACTGTAAAAGGCATGGCATTGCTTAATTATCTTTTCATTGTTAGAATTGCACTTAACAGTGTCAGAATCATTTGAACAATTTGACTTGCATTTTGCATACAAATCATTTATACTTCACATAGTAGACTTTTGCCAAAGGTATGTTCGTATTTGTATTTTTATAACTGTCACCCAGCCCGCGCCAAGCGCCAGGGTATCAGATCAGGCCCGCCAAACGAAAAGTCCTCATTAGAGAAGCATTCACCCCCTTTGCTGTGACACTCCTAAATAAGCTCAGGTGAAACCAGTTACCTTCAGAATTCACACAATAAGTTAAATGGAGTCCATCTGTGTGCAAAAAAAGGGATTCACATGTTTTCAGATTAAATACACCTGTCTCTCTATGGTCCCACGGTTGGGTAGTGCATTCAAAGCAAAGATACTACCATGAAGACCAAGGAGCTTTCAAAACAACCCTGGGATAAAGTTGTGGAAAGACACAGATCAGGGGAGGGGTATAAAAAGATTTCAAAGACATTGAATATCCCTTGGAGCACAGTCAAGTCTCTCATTAAGAAGTGGAAGGTATACAGCACCACCCAGAATCTGCTTAGAACAGGCCATTCTCCCAAACTGAGCAGCCGGGTAAGAAGGGCATTGGTCAGAGAAGCCACCAAGAGGCCAATGACAACTCTGAAAGCGTTCCATGGCTGAGATGGGAGAAACTATCCATGTGTCAACAATCGCTGAGGTACTCCACAAATCTGGCCTGTATGGAAGAGTGGCAAGAAGGAAGTCATTTCTTAAAATAGCCCGTGTAAAATCCCGCTTGGAATTAGCAAAAAGGCATGTGGGAGTCTTTGATAAGATGTGGCAAAAGAGTCTGTGGTCTAGTGAAACAAAAATTGAACTATTTGGCCTAAATGCAAAGCGGTATGTCTGGTGCAAACCCAACACAGCACATCACCCAGGTAACACCATCCCTACTGTGAAGCATGGCGGTGGCAGCATCATGCTATGGGTATGGTTTTCATCGACAGGGACTGGGAAGCCTCCGTATGAGAAGAGTGCTCGCTCCGGGGATGGACCCTTAACAGGGAACCATTATTTAATTAACACCCTGAGCCATTATATAAGGTTCATTTCCTCACGCTCCATGGGCAGCAGAGCTGGGGTGTGGAGAGAGGAGAGCAAACAGTATAGGCGCTGAAGGAAATCGAGTTGAGTTTATAAAGTTCCAGGGAAATGGCTCAGTCGTCCTGGTATAGCTGTCTGAAGTCCCAGTTAGTTATGCTTCTTGAGAAGCTAGGCTTTGCTTTGTTTTATGTTTTTGTGAAATATATTCTTGTGTTTTGTGTTCTTGTAAGTAAAGAAATAAGGCGGCCCTTGTCTCATCTTGTCTCAAGCCTTTATTATCAGACTTGTCTGCAGATCCCAGCACGATTTCTTTATTTCTTCTGTGTTCTAATCGCTTTATATAAAGTGTGACCTTCTAAGAATATGGGCAGACAAACAACTTTATTGGTATACCCTATAAGTATACTGAAGTTATATTGTAGCTGTAAGGGTGATCTCCCAAGTTCTACACTATGTATGCTACCAATATCCTCCAGACACTGCCAGCACACCCCCTCCGTGACAAGCTCCTCCGGACGCTGCCAGCACACCCCCTCCGTGACAAGCTCCTCCGGACGCTGCCAGCACACCCCCTCCGTGACAAGCTCCTCCGGACGCTGCCAGCACACCCCCTCCGTGACAAGCTCCTCCGGACGCTGCCAGCACACCCCCTCCGTGACAAGCTCCTCCGGAGCTGCCAGCACACCCCCTCCGTGACGCTGCCAGCACACCCCCTCCGTGACAAGCTCCTCCGCTGACGCTGCCAGCACACCCCCTCCGTGACAAGATCCTCCGGACGCTGCCAGCACACCCTCCTCCCGCTGACACACCCCCTCCGTGACAAGATCCTCCGGACGCTGCCAGCACACCCCCTCCGTGACAAGCTCCTCCGGACGCTGCCAGCACACCCCCTCCGTGACAAGCTCCTCCGGACGCTGCCAGCACACCCCCTCCGTGACAAGCTCCTCCGGACGCTGCCAGCACACCCAAGCTCCTCCCGTCCTCCTCCGGACGCTGCCAGCACACCCCCTCCGTGACAAGATCCTCCGGACGCTGCCAGCACACCCCCTCCGTGACAAGATCCTCCGGACGCTGCCAGCACACCCCCTCCGTGACAAGATCCTCCGGACGCTGCCAGCACACCCCCTCCGTGACAACACCCTGCCCTCACACCCCCTCCGTGACAAGCTCCTCCGGACGCTGCCAGCACACCCCCTCCGTGACAAGCTCCTCCGGACGCTGCCAGCACACCCCCTCCGTGACAAGCTCCTCCGGACGCTGCCAGCACACCCCCTCCGTGACAAGCTCCTCCGGACGCTGCCAGCACACCCCCTCCGTGACAAGCTCCTCCGGACGCTGCCAGCACACCCCCTCCGTGACAAGCTCCTCCGGACGCTGCCAGCACACCCCCTCCGTGACAAGCTCCTCCGGACGCTGCCAGCACACCCCCTCCGTGACAAGCTCCTCCGGACGCTGCCAGCACACCCCCTCCGTGACAAGCTCCTCCGGACGCTGCCAGCACACCCCCTCCGTGACAAGCTCCTCCGGACGCTGCCAGCACACCCCCTCCGTGACAAGCTCCTCCGGACGCTGCCAGCACACCCCCTCCGTGACAAGATCCTCCGGACGCTGCCAGCACACCCCCTCCGTGACAAGCTCCTCCGGACGCTGCCAGCACACCCCCTCCGTGACAAGCTCCTCCGGACGCTGCCAGCACACCCCCTCCGTGACAAGCTCCTCCGGACGCTGCCAGCACACCCCCTCCGTGACAAGCTCCTCCGGACGCTGCCAGCACACCCCCTCCGTGACAAGCTCCTCCGGACGCTGCCAGCACACCCCCTCCGTGACAAGCTCCTCCGGACGCTGCCAGCACACCCCCTCCGTGACAAGCTCCTCCGGACGCTGCCAGCACACCCCCTCCGTGACAAGCTCCTCCGGACGCTGCCAGCACACCCCCTCCGTGACAAGCTCCTCCGGACGCTGCCAGCACACCCCCTCCGTGACAAGCTCCTCCGGACGCTGCCAGCACACCCCCTCCGTGACAAGCTCCTCCGGACGCTGCCAGCACACCCCCTCCGTGACAAGATCCTCCGGACGCTGCCAGCACACCCCCTCCGTGACAAGCTCCTCCGGACGCTGCCAGCACACCCCCTCCGTGACAAGCTCCTCCGGACGCTGCCAGCACACCCCCTCCGTGACAAGATCCTCCGGACGCTGCCAGCACACCCCCTCCGTGACAAGATCCTCCGGACGCTGCCAGCACACCCCCTCCGTGACAAGCTCCTCCGGACGCTGCCAGCACACCCCCTCCGTGACAAGATCCTCCGGACGCTGCCAGCACACCCCCTCCCTGACAAGCTCCTCCGGACACAATTGCTTTTTCCTTTGTAATAAGCGCCTCGCCATAAACTTTTTTGTGCACGAATATATAAATTTTAGGGCTGTCACTCGATTAAAATATTTGACCGGTAGATTAATTGGGGAATTTTTTTAAATAATGGTAAGGCTCTTAAAGCAGCTGTGCTGCACAGTAATACTTTAAAAAATACTAGACGTTAATATTATAGAAATAAATTACACTCAACTGGAATTAAAATTGTATTTAAAAAAATACACAAAGACGAAATTGTTATAATATACCATATACCATTATAATGAAAACAGACCACAATCCGTGCAGTGCTGAATACTCTTCCACACGTCACGGAGGTGGCTGGAACGCAGAGGAGTCATGGCAAGTTTTGAAAGTCATGGCACTTGTAAGCAGTGCAGTTTCCACCATTCAAGTGGATGGGCGACGTCATCATCAAGTTGAGACAGTGATCTGTACACAGCTAATTCCATTGCCAGGGACGCTCTTTGATCACTGCAGTCCCCCTGTGCACCGAGAGCAGCTTCAAAACAAAGTTTTTGCTTCACCTGTGAGGCTGGTGCAATCTCTTGAAGCCTTGTACCCAAATTCAAGTCGCGTCCAAAATTCAGCCTCTCTTCCATACACCTTGCTGTTCACAGAGCTGCATTGGAGTGTCTGAATCGGGGGTCAAGCACCGTAGACATTTCATATTTCTCGATTCGTGGCCAATGTTTCCTTCTTTCAGTTAAGTCATCGATAAGAGTACATTTGAATCGAGCAATGAAAGCAGAATCATTGTCTGAAAATGCCATCTGTACTCGTAAATGAAATACTGCCGGGATTACAACACTCAATGTCTCATATTCACTCCCTCCAAGCAATTCTGTTACTTCTAAGCACGGTTTAAGCACGTGTTTTTATTTTGTTAGCTGCTCCAATTCAACTTCAGTAAGTCACTTTATGGTTGTTGCTTTTGACTCCAAAATGCTGTGCACTGCAGGTAACTGTCATTAGCAACAGAAATCCAAAAATCACCAGTGAAACTCACAAACTGCTTTTTCAGTTCGTTTTCAGTTCTCGTTCTCTCTTCACGAACAGCTGTTTAATATGCGTTGTTATGGTATTTTTCTCGTGGGAAGTCTGTATTCATTTGAACTAAGAGCAATTTGAAGGACTTTTTCTAACCCCTCATCTTCACTATGTTGATTGGTCGACTGCTGGATGCAGTCCACATTGCAAGAGAATTTTTTTGCTGGACGTGGATGCGCAATTCCTGGGCTCGAGTCCCACTGTGTTCTCAAGCACTGCCATTGAGTTCTGCTGCAGTTTGCAACAAATATTGAAGACAAGACCAAACTAATTCTGCAGCAAAATAAAACAGCACATTCAACACCACTGATTTTCTACAGTAGGCTCAGCCTCCTGCGTTGCTCAGTACACGAAACCCTTGATTAAAAGTAACCTTATAAAAAGCTATTTTTCTTTTAAAACACATTTTTTAAAAACTCATGAGGCTGTGTGATCCAGTGGTTAAAGAAACAGGTTTATAACCAGGAGGTCCCCGTTTCAAATCCCAGCTCAGTCTCTGACTCATTGTGTGACCCTGAGCAAGTCACTTTACCTCCTTGTGCTCTGTCTTTCAGGTGAGACATTGTTGTAAGTGACTGTGCAGCTGATGCATAGTTCATACACCCTAGTCTCGTATCTTGTAAAGCGCTTTGTGATGGTGGTCCACTATGAAAGGTGCAATATAAAGATCATTATTAATTTTATTACATGTAAATACTGTTCAGAAACATCAAGCGTTTATGTATAGCTATCTTGATCTACGCAGGCATCAAATCATGCAGGGGTACAGAATTCTGTGTAACTCCGGACGGTTCTCCTTCCCCTCTCGCCGCAGCAAAGGGATGTTTTGCTCGCAAATGGTGCTGCAAACTACCCACACTGCCTTCGTACGAAAAGCCTTGCTTGCAAAAGAAACAAAACCTTGCCTTTCTCTTCAGTGTTTCCATCAGTCTAATTTGAACCCAAAGCTAGACTGTAGACTTCCCTTTAGCGGTTTGTAGCCCTCCATTTGGTCTCTCTCCGCAAACACTGTATCTCCCGAGACGCCAGATGCCATTTCTCACGTGATTAGCCGACTTTTGAGTTTAACCTTACAATTGCCAGTCAAATAAAAAAATCTGCTCGATTAAATTTGGAAAAAAATGAATCTTCGATCAATTCATTAGTTCATCTGTTAATCGGAGCAGCGCATATATATTTATTATCTAATTATATTCTCTTACTTGAACTTGCCCCTACATTCAATTATGTAATATATTTTGTATTTTACAAAAATAACAAATCAGTAGAACTCACTTCTGTCCTGGAAACTGAATGAAAGCAGTTCAAACACTCCCTGTGTTAGTGACCGCTGGCAATTTGAATATTTGGTCTTATACATACGTGCCTTCAGCAGCAGAATCTTTGAATAATGTTTCTTTTACTGGACTCCTGATAAAACACTTCAGACCTGGCTGGCTTTGTTTTTCTAATTGATCTCGTTCATGCAAATAGCTTTCCTATCTGAAGATGCACACTTTACATATGCATTTGATGTTTAAAGTCATTCCTGTTTTGTTTTTTATTGGAAGCAGTGGAAGCTGATTGGTGTGGAGTCTCCAGGAGGGAGGGGCTTCCCTTGCTAGATCTACTCAGCTCTCTCTCGTGTTCATGATCTGCTTCACAAACCAAAAGAGAGGCTTCAACTCACTGCAGCATCACCCTGAAGAATATTAGACAATATATCTGTGTGTCTTCAACTTCATAGCACTGTGGTAAGTGAGAGAGAACGTGTGCTTTATTATTATTCATAGTGTTTAGTACAGGGGTCTCTAACCCGAGTCCTGGAGAACCTCTATCAGTTTGTCAGTACTAAATTAAGTACTATATATATATATATATGTAGTAACTGTCTTCAGTCCTAAAAAGGGTAAGTACAGTATATACAGTAACTGTCTTCAATGCTAAATTAACAGCCAATTCAAATTCAGTATTAAATTTAGAGACAAGTTCAAGTATCAGCAGATACATGTATAGAAAAGTGTTCCATTTATGCAGGAGCCGGTTCGAATACAAGTGCTAATTACAGTGCAGTGATAATAATAACAGTAATTTCTCTCTGCAGATCAGTGTTGGGTGCACGATGGATTCGTTCTACACTAACTCTACAGCGGTCCCCAGCGCCCACGCCAGCGCTCTTAACGACAGCTCGCCCTGGCCCTGCTTTCACCATTTAGCTGGGTTTGCCTTCCTGTCAGCGGTAGAGCTGCTCACCGCAGCTGTGGGCTTTCCCGCCAACGTGATGGTGCTCTGGGTTTTACTGAGGAGGAAATCTGCCATCTCCTCATCCGAGATCTTCGTTCTCAACCTGGCTGCCATGGACGCTTTCGTTTGCCTCAACGCACCTTTTGCGATATATAATATTTACTTTCTGAATAATTACATGATTTTCATTGGAACAAATTGTATCTATTTTTTTAACCTGGTTGGCAGCCCCCTGTTCCTCTGTTGTATTTGTGTGGAGCGCTACATGGCCGTGGCGCACCCGGTCCGTTACCTGCGGTTCAAGTCTCTCGCCTACAGAGTGGCAGTCTGCGCTGTGGCTTGGGCTGTAACTGTAGCCATCTCCAGCTATCTAACAGCATACATATTCAATTTACCTACGAATGTAATGGCAGGCTACACCTCTGCCTTGCTCGTGGTCATGGTCTTCTGTAATGTGTCTCTCCTCCGGTCCCTGAGACAGTCTGGCCCGGGGCGAGATGAGGTTCACCCCGTCAAGAAGAAAGCTTTCCAGACCGTTTTCACCATCTTCATTATTTTGCTGGTGTTTTACTCCCCGTCGGTTGTCATCTACCCTTTTCAATCGTACTTCAGTCCCATCGTGTTTCAATGTTACGTAGGGCCGGTGTGTTCTGCCTTCATCATGCCCAGCAGCTGCATGCAACCCCTGCTGTATCTGTACAATGTGGGGAAGCTGACGTGTGCGCTGCTCCCTTGCTGTGCTGCCCCGAGCCCTGGTCCGTGAGCTGCGCCAGGCGGTGGCGCCTCACTTTTTGGTACATATTTGAAATTTATAATTACGGGGTTCTGATTTTTAGTTGATTTTTTTTTTCAAAATTTGGGTGAAGGTTTTTTAAAAATCATGTAGAATTATTTAATGAAAAAAATGTGATATCTGGTGGATCTTTTGATTTTGTTTACATATAAATCAGGAAAGAATAAATATTCGGGTAGAAATTGGATGAAAAAAATAACTTGCAGTCAACAGTGTCACTTGTTTTTGTATGCGTCGTATTTGAATCACAGAAAATTGTGCACCTGTTTATTTAAGTGGTAGAGCCCGTCGATGAGAGTGCTGCCACCTAGTATAAGACCGAGACTAGAGTTATGCATCTTGAGCCACAGGCAAAGGCACTAATAAAAGTCAAGGGCGCTAATAAACATCACGGTCATCTACCAAGCTGGTAACCTTCTGCTGAGTAAGAGTCTTTAACAGAATTAGAATAGAAAAGACCTACTCCATACAGCTAGAGGCAGAATTTATATACTTTTGGTAATATTGTGGTTGTTCTCTTTCTTATTGTGATTGATCTGGACACTGTCAGAGTTGGAACTTGTTGGTGGAGGCTGGGTGTCATTGAAGCTGGCAGGGAGTGGATCAATAGATGAGAATGTTAAGGGAAAAGTCGGTATATGTATGGACTGATTTCAAACTGAATTCACAGTTAAGCACTTCAGCGTTCCAGCGGGCATCTATGCAAAATAGAAGCCCGCTAGATCTGGAAGCCGATTGGCTGTTTGCACTCAGTCGTTTTCTCAGTCAGTTTTATGTATGGTTCATATATTTTAAATACTGTATATACAAGGTGTACGGTGTACCAAACATAAAAATAGATTAGCTTGATGCATTATCCATCCAGAACAAGCCAGAGGAAAGTGTGTCGTGAGTGAGTGTGTTGAAGTGCCAGTGAGAACATTTCAGTCGCCACCTGCGACTGTCATCAGTGCTGTGCTTAAATGGACACGTAGCAAGAAATCTGTTTGTAATATTTTACTATTAATGAGAATAATGACGATAATAAGTTAGAATTATTTTACACTTCCATATGCTTTGCTGTTGAAATGGCAGTGTGTATATATATATATATATATATATATATATATATATATATATATATATATATATATATATATATATATTGTGAGCCAGCTCCCAAGTTTACCACCAGGAGTCGTTCATGGCAGGCTTGGTATGAGCCCACAGAAGTTGCCAGTAATGATCAGGTGGACCTGTGGGCAGCATACTTGCCTGCCATGACGTCAAGGAGTCAACAGACCGACAGGCTGCAGGTGTGGTTAGGTAGGCAATTACGGTTTGACTATTGTTAGACTATCATTGGCCTTAATTGGCCCACACCTGTAGCCTGTAACTGTGCCGCCAGTCTGGTGGGTTGTTTGTTTTGTTTGCCTGCCTGAGAACTTCTGAGCATTATCTACAATAAGACCGGAATGGGATAACTGGAATCAGTGCCGGATAACGTTGTGGTCCTTTGCATCTGCAATTCCCTGTTCTCTACAGGGGCTACGAGGAACGGCCTGTCCGCTGCTGGGATTCGCAAAGTTACTGGACTGCAGAATAAGGGTAGGAGAAGGGTTTCACACCAAATATGGATTTGATGTAGATTTTTCTTCTGTTCACTCACTTTGCATTTAGTTAATTGATAAATATAAACTATTAACATGTCTATTTTTGAAAGCATTCTTACTTTACTGCATTTTTTCACACCTGCCTAAAACTTTTGCACCGTACTGTATATGTTTCAATTAAGAAGAAAAAGCTATTAGGAATTCTACATGATTGAATTGTATTGATGAATATTAGAATTTGTATATATTCTTTTTAAATGGCACTGTTATGTGATTTGGGTGTACTTAAGGTTATAAAAAGTTGGAGATGTTTCTTATACAATTGTATACATAATTTGAAATCTTGCACGCTATTGTAAAAACCTCTGATTAGGGAAATTTTTAGTTCAGTTAAGGATTCATGTCATTGAGAGCAGCTCAGTCCAAAGTTGTTGAGAACCACGGATTTAAGCAACAAAAATTATATACTCGAGATGTGGCATATAGTAGACAAGACAAGACGAGCACACTGTATCCTCTTCAGAGTGACCATACAACATATTGCACAAGACAAGCACACTATATCCTCTTCAGTGACCATACAATATACTGCACAAGACAAGCACACTATATCCTCTTCAGAGTGACCATACAATATACTGAACAAGACAAGCACACTATATCCTCTTCAGAGTGGCCATACAACATACTGAACAAGACAATCACACTATATCCTCTATAGCTAGGGCTTCTTTTTTTCAGGTTTTATTAATTTATTTATTTATTGTATTTTTCTGTGCTTATTTTTAGCTATTTTAGAGTTTTATGTAAATCTTTTTTTTTTCTGGGCTTTCGTTTTTGATCTACTTTATGAAATTAGTGTTTTCAGTTACTTTCAAAACTGCTTGAGCGTTTGTTTGTTTTTTTCTGTCAATACGTATAACAGTAACTCAACTGTACTTGCACACTTAAGTTGTACCTTCTTTTCTTTGCTGTCTTCCTCAATGAAATCCCTCTGGACACGGGCACGTTCTTCTGGGGTCTTCATGCGTAGGGATTCTATACCACAACATAACAATGAGACTGGGGTATCTAGAGGGAGTTAGCAGATATATCTATATATATATATATATATATATATATATATATATATATATATATATATATATATATATATACGGTTTTCATATGCAATACTGTATTTCAGTCCTCCAGCCACAAGATGCTGATAGAGCCTCCTCATTCAGCCCCCGAGTGTGCAGTCATTAACAATCACCCCACTAGCACGTTATCAGAGCGCTCACACTGGCACGTTATCAGAGCGGCGCTCACACTGGCACGTTATCAGAGCGGCGCTCACACTGGCACGTTATCAGAGCGGCGCTCACACTGGCACGTTATCAGAGCGCTCACACTGGCACGTTATCAGAGCGGCGCTCACACTGGCACGTTATCAGAGCGGCGCTCACACTGGCACGTTATCAGAGCGGCGCTCACACTGGCACGTTATCAGAGCGGCGCTCACACTGGCACGTTATCAGAGCGGCGCTCACACTGGCACGTTATCAGAGCGGCGCTCACACTGGCACGTTATCAGAGCGGCGCTCACACTGGCACGTTATCAGAGCGGCGCTCACACTGGCACGTTATCAGAGCGGCGCTCACACTGGCACGTTATCAGAGCGGCGCTCACACTGGCACGTTATCAGATCAGAGCGCTCACACTGGCACGTTATCAGAGCGGCGCTCACACTGGCACGTTATCAGAGTTATCGGCGCTCACACTGGCACGTTATCAGAGCGCTCACACTGGCACGTTATCAGAGCGGCGCTCACACTGGCACGTTATCAGAGCGGCGCTCACACTGGCACGTTATCAGAGCGGCGCTCACACTGGCACGTTATCAGAGCGGCGCTCACACTGGCACGTTATCAGAGCGGCGCTCACACTGGCACGTTATCAGAGCGGCGCTCACACTGGCACGTTATCAGAGCGGCGCTCACACTGGCACGTTATCAGAGCGGCGCTCACACTGGCACGTTATCAGAGCGGCGCTCACACTGGCACGTTATCAGAGCGGCGCTCACACTGGCACGTTATCAGAGCGGCGCTCACACTGGCACGTTATCAGAGCGGCGCTCACACTGGCACGTTATCAGAGCGGCGCTCACACTGGCACGTTATCAGAGCGGCGCTCACACTGGCACGTTATCAGAGCGGCGCTCACACTGGCACGTTATCAGAGCGGCGCGTTATCAGAGCGGCGCTCACACTGGCACGTTATCAGAGCGGCGCTCACACTGGCACGTTATCAGAGCGGCGCTCACACTGGCACGTTATCAGAGCGGCGCTCACACTGGCACGTTATCAGAGCGCTCACACTGGCACGTTATCAGAGCGGCGCTCACACTGGCACGTTATCAGAGCGGCGCTCACACTGGCACGTTATCAGAGCGGCGCTCACACTGGCACGTTATCAGAGCGGCGCTCACACTGGCACGTTATCAGAGCGGCGCTCACACTGGCACGTTATCAGAGCGGCGCTCACACTGGCACGTTATCAGCGGCGCTCACACTGGCACGTTATCAGAGCGGCGCTCACACTGGCACGTTTAGCGGCGCTCACACTGGCACGTTATCAGAGCGCGCTCACACTGGCACGTTATCAGAGCGGCGCTCACACTGGCACGTTATCAGAGCGGCGCTCACACTGGCACGTTATCAGAGTTATCAGGCGCTCACACTGGCACGTTATCAGAGCGGCGCTCACACTGGCACGTTATCAGAGCGGCGCTCACACTGGCACGTTATCAGAGCGGCGCTCACACTGGCACGTTATCAGAGCGGCGCTCACACTGGCACGTTATCAGAGCGGCGCTCACACTGGCACGTTATCAGAGCGCTCACACTGGCACGTTATCAGAGCGGCGCTCACACTGGCACGTTATCAGAGCGGCGCTCACACTGGCACGTTATCAGAGCGGCGCTCACACTGGCACGTTATCAGAGCGCTCACACTGGCACGTTATCAGAGCGGCGCTCACACTGGCACGTTATCAGAGCGGCGCTCACACTGGCACGTTATCAGAGCGGCGCTCACACTGGCACGTTATCAGAGCGGCGCTCACACTGGCACGTTATCAGAGCGCTCACACTGGCACGTTATCAGAGCGGCGCTCACACTGGCACGTTATCAGAGCGGCGCTCACACTGGCACGTTATCAGAGCGCTCACACTGGCACGTTATCAGAGCGGCGCTCACACTGGCACGTTATCAGAGCGGCGCTCACACTGGCACGTTATCAGAGCGGCGCTCACACTGGCACGTTATCAGAGCGGCGCTCACACTGGCACGTTATCAGAGCGCTCACACTGGCACGTTATCAGAGCGGCGCTCACACTGGCACGTTATCAGAGCGGCGCTCACACTGGCACGTTATCAGAGCGGCGCTCACACTGGCACGTTATCAGAGCGCTCACACTGGCACGTTATCAGAGTTATCGGCGCTCACACTGGCACGTTATCAGAGCGGCGCTCACACTGGCACGTTATCAGAGCGGCGCTCACACTGGCACGTTATCAGAGCGGCGCTCACACTGGCACGTTATCAGAGCGGCGCTCACACTGGCACGTTATCAGAGCGGCGCTCACACTGGCACGTTATCAGAGCGGCGCTCACACTGGCACGTTATCAGAGCGCTCACACTGGCACGTTATCAGAGCGGCGCTCACACTGGCACGTTATCAGAGCGCTCACACTGGCACGTTATCAGAGCGGCGCTCACACTGGCACGTTATCAGAGCGCTCACACTGGCACGTTATCAGAGCGGCGCTCACACTGGCACGTTATCAGAGCGGCGCTCACACTGGCACGTTATCAGAGCGGCGCTCACACTGGCACGTTATCAGAGCGGCGCTCACACTGGCACGTTATCAGAGCGGCGCTCACACTGGCACGTTATCAGAGCGGCGCTCACACTGGCACGTTATCAGAGCGGCGCTCACACTGGCACGTTATCAGAGCGGCGCTCACACTGGCACGTTATCAGAGCGGCGCTCACACTGGCACGTTATCAGAGCGGCGCTCACACTGGCACGTTATCAGAGCGGCGCTCACACTGGCACGTTATCAGAGCGCTCACACTGGCACGTTATCAGAGCGGCGCTCACACTGGCACGTTATCAGAGCAGAGGCGCTCACACTGGCACGTTATCAGAGCGGCGCTCACACTGGCACGTTATCAGAGCGGCGCTCACACAGGCACGTTATCAGAGCGCTCACACTGGCACGTTATCAGAGCGCTCACACTGGCACGTTATCAGAGCGGCGCTCACACTGGCACGTTATCAGAGCGCTCACACTGGCACGTTATCAGAGCGGCGCTCACACTGGCACGTTATCAGAGCGGCGCTCACACTGGCACGTTATCAGATCAGGCGCTCACACTGGCACGTTATCAGAGCGGCGCTCACACTGGCACGTTATCAGAGCGGCGCTCACACTGGCACGTTATCAGAGTTATCAGGCGCTCACACTGGCACGTTATCAGAGCGGCGCTCACACTGGCACGTTATCAGAGCGGCGCTCACACTGGCACGTTATCAGAGCGGCGCTCACACTGGCACGTTATCAGAGCGGCGCTCACACTGGCACGTTATCAGAGCGGCGCTCACACTGGCACGTTATCAGAGCGGCGCTCACACTGGCACGTTATCAGAGCGGCGCTCACACTGGCACGTTATCAGAGCGGCGCTCACACTGGCACGTTATCAGAGCGGCGCTCACACTGGCACGTTATCAGAGCGGCGCTCACACTGGCACGTTATCAGAGCGGCGCTCACACTGGCACGTTATCAGAGCGGCGCTCACACTGGCACGTTATCAGAGCGGCGCTCACACTGGCACGTTATCAGAGCGGCGCTCACACTGGCACGTTATCAGAGCGCTCACACTGGCACGTTATCAGAGCGCTCACACTGGCACGTTATCAGAGCGGCGCTCACACTGGCACGTTATCAGAGCGGCGCTCACACTGGCACGTTATCAGAGCGGCGCTCACACTGGCACGTTATCAGAGCGGCGCTCACACTGGCACGTTATCAGAGCGGCGCTCACACTGGCACGTTATCAGAGCGGCGCTCACACTGGCACGTTATCAGAGTTATCGGCGCTCACACTGGCACGTTATCAGAGCGGCGCTCACACTGGCACGTTATCAGAGCGGCGCTCACACTGGCACGTTATCAGAGCGGCGCTCACACTGGCACGAGCGGCGACACTGGCGCTCACACTGGCACGTTATCAGAGCTGGCGCTCACACTGGCACGTTATCAGAGCGGCGCTCACACTGGCACGTTATCAGAGCGGCGCTCACACTGGCACGTTATCAGAGCGGCGCTCACACTGGCACGTTATCAGAGCGGCGCTCACACTGGCACGTTATCAGAGCGGCGCTCACACTGGCACGTTATCAGAGCGGCGCTCACACTGGCACGTTATCAGAGCGGCGCTCACACTGGCACGTTATCAGAGCGGCGCTCACACTGGCACGTTATCAGAGCGGCGCTCACACTGGCACGTTATCAGAGCGGCGCTCACACTGGCACGTTATCAGAGCGGCGCTCACACTGGCACGTTATCAGAGCGGCGCTCACACTGGCACGTTATCAGAGCGGCGCTCACACTGGCACGTTATCAGAGCGGCGCTCACACTGGCACGTTATCAGAGCGGCGCTCACACTGGCACGTTATCAGAGCGGCGCTCACACTGGCACGTTATCAGAGCGGCGCTCACACTGGCACGTTATCAGAGCGGCGCTCACACTGGCACGTTATCAGAGCGGCGCTCACACTGGCACGTTATCAGAGCGGCGCTCACACTGGCACGTTATCAGAGCGGCGCTCACACTGGCACGTTATCAGAGCGGCGCTCACACTGGCACGTTATCAGAGCGCTCACACTGGCACGTTATCAGAGCGGCGCTCACACTGGCACGTTATCAGAGCGGCGCTCACACTGGCACGTTATCAGAGCGGCGCTCACACTGGCACGTTATCAGAGCGGCGCTCACAGGCACGTTATCGCGCTCACACTGGCACGTTATCAGAGCGGCGCTCACACTGGCACGTTATCAGAGCGGCGCTCACACTGGCACGTTATCAGAGCGGCGCTCACACTGGCACGTTATCAGAGCGGCGCTCACACTGGCACGTTATCAGAGCGGCGCTCACACTGGCACGTTATCAGAGCGGCGCTCACACTGGCACGTTATCAGAGCGGCGCTCACACTGGCACGTTATCAGAGCGCGCTCACACTGGCACGTTATCAGAGCGCTCACACTGGCACGTTATCAGAGCGGCGCTCACACTGGCACGTTATCAGAGCGCGCTCACACTGGCACGTTATCAGAGCGGCGCTCACACTGGCACGTTATCAGAGCGGCGCTCACACTGGCACGTTATCAGAGCGCTCACACTGGCACGTTATCAGAGCGGCGCTCACACTGGCACGTTATCAGAGCGGCGCTCACACTGGCACGTTATCAGAGCGGCGCTCACACTGGCACGTTATCAGAGCGGCGCTCACACTGGCACGTTATCAGAGCGGCGCTCACACTGGCACGTTATCAGAGCGCTCACACTGGCACGTTATCAGAGCGGCGCTCACACTGGCACGTTATCAGAGCGGCGCTCACACTGGCACGTTATCAGAGCGGCGCTCACACTGGCACGTTATCAGAGCGGCGCTCACACTGGCACGTTATCAGAGCGGCGCTCACACTGGCACGTTATCAGAGCGGCGCTCACACTGGCACGTTATCAGAGCGGCGCTCACACTGGCACGTTATCAGAGCGGCGCTCACACTGGCACGTTATCAGAGCGGCGCTCACACTGGCACGTTATCAGAGCGGCGCTCACACTGGCACGTTATCAGAGCGGCGCTCACACTGGCACGTTATCAGAGCGGCGCTCACACTGGCACGTTATCAGAGCGGCGCTCACACTGGCACGTTATCAGAGCGGCGCTCACACTGGCACGTTATCAGAGCGGCGCTCACACTGGCACGTTATCAGAGCGGCGCTCACACTGGCACGTTATCAGAGCGGCGCTCACACTGGCACGTTATCAGAGCGGCGCTCACACTGGCACGTTATCAGAGCGGCGCTCACACTGGCACGTTATCAGAGCGCTCACGCTGGCACGTTATCAGAGCGCTCACACTGGCACGTTATCAGAGCGGCGCTCACACTGGCACGTTATCAGAGCGGCGCTCACGTTATCAGAGCGGCGCTCACACTGGCACGTTATCAGAGCGGCGCTCACGCTGGCACGTTATCAGAGCGGCGCTCACACTGGCACGTTATCAGAGCGGCGCTCACTGGCACGTTATCAGAGCGCTCACACTGGCACGTTATCAGAGCGGCGCTCACACTGGCACGTTATCAGCGCTCACACTGGCACGTTATCAGACGTTATCAGAGCGCGCTCACACTGGCACGTTATCAGAGCGGCGCTCACACTGGCACGTTATCAGAGCGCTCACACTGGCACGTTATCAGAGCGGCGCTCACACTGGCACGTTATCAGAGCGGCGCTCACACTGGCACGTTATCAGAGCGGCGCTCACACTGGCACGTTATCAGAGCGGCGCTCACACTGGCACGTTATCAGAGCGGCGCTCACACTGGCACGTTATCAGAGCGGCGCTCACACTGGCACGTTATCAGAGCGGCGCTCACACTGGCACGTTATCAGAGCGGCGCTCACACTGGCACGTTATCAGAGCGGCGCTCACACTGGCACGTTATCAGAGCGGCGCTCACACTGGCACGTTATCAGAGCGGCGCTCACACTGGCACGTTATCAGAGCGGCGCTCACACTGGCACGTTATCAGAGCGGCGCTCACACTGGCACGTTATCAGAGCGGCGCTCACACTGGCACGTTATCAGAGCGCTCACACTGGCACGTTATCAGAGCGGCGCTCACACTGGCACGTTATCAGAGCGGCGCTCACACTGGCACGTTATCAGAGCGGCGCTCACACTGGCACGTTATCAGAGCGGCGCTCACACTGGCACGTTATCAGAGCGGCGCTCACACTGGCACGTTATCAGAGCGGCGCTCACACTGGCACGTTATCAGAGCGGCGCTCACACTGGCACTTTATCAGAGCGGCGCTCACACTGGCACGTTATCAGAGCGGCGCTCACACTGGCACGTTATCAGAGCGCTCACACTGGCACGTTATCAGAGCGGCGCTCACACTGGCACGTTATATCAGCACGTTATCAGGCGCTCACACTGGCACGTTATCAGAGCGGCGCTCACACTGGCACGTTATCAGAGCGGCGCTCACACTGGCACGTTATCAGAGCGGCGCTCACACTGGCACGTTATCAGAGCGGCGCTCACACTGGCACGTTTATCAGAGCGGCGCTCACACTGGCACGTTATCAGAGCGGCGCTCACACTGGCACGTTATCAGAGCGGCGCTCACACTGGCACGTTTATCAGACGCGGCGCTCACACTGGCACGTTATCAGAGCGGCGCTCACACTGGCACGTTATCAGAGCGCTCACACTGGCACGTTATCAGAGCGGCGCTCACACTGGCACGTTATCAGAGCGGCGCTCACACTGGCACGTTATCAGAGCGGCGCTCACACTGGCACGTTATCAGAGCGGCGCTCACACTGGCACGTTATCAGAGCGGCGCTCACACTGGCACGTTATCAGAGCGGCGCTCACACTGGCACGTTATCAGAGCGGCGCTCACACTGGCACGTTTATCAGACGTTATCAGGCGCTCACACTGGCACGTTATCAGAGCGGCGCTCACACTGGCACGTTATCAGGCGCTCACACTGGCACGTTATCAGAGCGGCGCTCACACTGGCACGTTATCAGAGCGGCGCTCACACTGGCACGTTATCAGGCGCTCACACTGGCACGTTATCAGAGCGGCGCTCACACTGGCACGTTATCAGAGCGCTCACACTGGCACGTTATCAGAGCGGCGCTCACACTGGCACGTTATCAGAGCGCTCACACTGGCACGTTATCACGTTATCAGCGGCGCTCACACTGGCACGTTATCAGAGCGGCGCTCACACTGGCACGTTATCAGAGCGGCGCTCACACTGGCACGTTATCAGAGCGGCGCTCACACTGGCACGTTATCAGAGCGGCGCTCACACTGGCACGTTATCAGAGCGGCGCTCACACTGGCACGTTATCAGAGCGCTCACACTGGCACGTTATCAGAGCGGCGCTCACACTGGCACGTTATCAGAGCGGCGCTCACACTGGCACGTTATCAGAGCGGCGCTCACACTGGCACGTTATCAGAGCGGCGCTCACACTGGCACGTTATCAGACGTTATCAGGCGCTCACACTGGCACGTTATCAGAGCGGCGCTCACACTGGCACGTTATCAGAGCGGCGCTCACACTGGCACGTTATCAGAGCGGCGCTCACACTGGCACGTTATCAGAGCGGCGCTCACACTGGCACGTTATCAGAGCGGCGCTCACACTGGCACGTTATCAGAGCGGCGCTCACACTGGCACGTTATCAGAGCGCTCACACTGGCACGTTATCAGAGCGGCGCTCACACTGGCACGTTATCAGAGCGGCGCTCACACTGGCACGTTATCAGAGCGGCGCTCACACTGGCACGTTATCAGAGCGGCGCTCACACTGGCACGTTATCAGAGCGGCGCTCACACTGGCACGTTATCGCGGCGCTCACACTGGCACGTTATCAGATCACACTGGCACGTTATCAGAGCGCTCACACTGGCACGTTATCAGAGCGGCGCTCACACTGGCACGTTATCAGAGCGGCGCTCACACTGGCACGTTATCAGAGCGGCGCTCACACTGGCACGTTATCAGAGCGGCGCTCACACTGGCACGTTATCAGAGCGGCGCTCACACTGGCACGTTATCAGAGCGGCGCTCACACTGGCACGTTATCAGAGCGGCGCTCACACTGGCACGTTATCAGAGCGGCGCTCACACTGGCACGTTATCAGAGCGGCGCTCACGCTCACACTGGCACGTTATCAGAGCGGCGCTCACACTGGCACGTTATCAGAGCGGCGCTCACACTGGCACGTTATCAGAGCGGCGCTCACACTGGCACGTTATCAGAGCGCTCACACTGGCACGTTATCAGAGCGGCGCTCACACTGGCACGTTATCAGAGCGGCGCTCACACTGGCACGTTATCAGAGCGGCGCTCACACTGGCACGTTATCAGAGCGGCGCTCACACTGGCACGTTATCAGAGCGGCGCTCACACTGGCACGTTATCAGAGCGGCGCTCACACTGGCACGTTATCAGAGCGGCGCTCACACTGGCACGTTATCAGAGCGGCGCTCACACTGGCACGTTATCAGAGCGGCGCTCACACTGGCACGTTATCAGAGCGCTCACACTGGCACGTTATCAGAGCGGCGCTCACACTGGCACGTTATCAGAGCGCTCACACTGGCACGTTATCAGAGCGGCGCTCACACTGGCACGTTATCAGAGCGGCGCTCACACTGGCACGTTATCAGAGCGGCGCTCACACTGGCACGTTATCAGAGCGCTCACACTGGCACGTTATCACGTTATCAGAGCGCTCACACTGGCACGTTATCAGAGCGGCGCTCACACTGGCACGTTATCAGAGCGCTCACACTGGCACGTTATCAGAGCGGCGCTCACACTGGCACGTTATCAGAGCGGCGCTCACACTGGCACGTTATCAGAGCGGCGCTCACACTGGCACGTTATCAGAGCGGCGCTCACACTGGCACGTTATCAGAGCGGCGCTCACACTGGCACGTTATCAGAGCGGCGCTCACACTGGCACGTTATCAGAGCGGCGCTCACACTGGCACGTTATCAGAGCGGCGCTCACACTGGCACGTTATCAGAGCGGCGCTCACACTGGCACGTTATCAGAGCGCTCACACTGGCACGTTATCAGAGCGCTCACACTGGCACGTTATCAGAGCGGCGCTCACACTGGCACGTTATCAGAGCGGCGCTCACACTGGCACGTTATCAGAGCGGCGCTCACAGCTGGCACGTTATCAGAGCGGCGCTCACACTGGCACGTTATCAGAGCGCTCACGCTGGCACGTTATCAGAGCGCTCACACTGGCACGTTATCAGAGCGGCGCTCACACTGGCACGTTATCAGAGCGGCGCTCACACTGGCACGTTATCAGAGCGGCGCTCACACTGGCACGTTATCAGAGCGGCGCTCACACTGGCACGTTATCAGAGCGGCGCTCACACTGGCACGTTATCAGAGCGGCGCTCACACTGGCACGTTATCAGAGCGGCGCTCACACTGGCACGTTATCAGAGCGGCGCTCACACTGGCACGTTATCAGAGCGGCGCTCACACTGGCACGTTATCAGAGCGGCGCTCACACTGGCACGTTATCAGAGCGGCGCTCACACTGGCACGTTATCAGAGCGGCGCTCACACTGGCACGTTATCAGAGCGGCGCTCACACTGGCACGTTATCAGAGCGGCGCTCACACTGGCACGTTATCAGAGCGGCGCTCACACTGGCACGTTATCAGAGCGGCGCTCACACTGGCACGTTATCAGCGGCGCTCACACTGGCACGTTATCAGACGCGGCGCTCACACTGGCACGTTATCAGAGCGGCGCTCACACTGGCACGTTATCAGAGCGCTCACACTGGCACGTTATCAGAGCGGCGCTCACACTGGCACGTTATCAGAGCGGCGCTCACACTGGCACGTTATCAGAGCGGCGCTCACACTGGCACGTTATCAGAGCGGCGCTCACACTGGCACGTTATCAGAGCGCTCACACTGGCACGTTATCAGAGCGGCGCTCACACTGGCACGTTATCAGAGCGGCGCTCACACTGGCACGTTATCAGAGCGGCGCTCACACTGGCACGTTATCAGAGCGGCGCTCACACTGGCACGTTATCAGAGCGGCGCTCACACTGGCACGTTATCAGAGCGGCGCTCACACTGGCACGTTATCAGAGCGGCGCTCACACTGGCACGTTATCAGAGCGGCGCTCACACTGGCACGTTATCAGAGCGGCGCTCACACTGGCACGTTATCAGAGCGCTCACACTGGCACGTTATCAGCACGTTATCGGCGCTCACACTGGCACGTTATCAGCACGTTATCGGCGCTCACGCTGGCACGTTATCAGAGCGCTCACACTGGCACGTTATCAGAGCGGCGCTCACACTGGCACGTTATCAGAGCGGCGCTCACACTGGCACGTTATCAGAGCGGCGCTCACACTGGCACGTTATCAGAGCGGCGCTCACACTGGCACGTTATCAGAGCGGCGCTCACACTGGCACGTTATCAGAGCGGCGCTCACACTGGCACGTTATCAGAGCGGCGCTCACACTGGCACGTTTATCAGAGTTATCGGCGCTCACACTGGCACGTTATCAGAGCGGCGCTCACACTGGCACGTTATCAGAGCGGCGCTCACGCTGGCACGTTATCAGAGCGGCGCTCACACTGGCACGTTATCAGAGCGGCGCTCACACTGGCACGTTATCAGAGCGGCGCTCACACTGGCACGTTATCAGAGCGGCGCTCACACTGGCACGTTATCAGAGCGGCGCTCACACTGGCACATTATCAGAGCGCTCACACTGGCACGTTATCAGAGCGGCGCTCACACTTATTAAAACGCTTTATTACAATGGTGTTCTGAGAATGTGTAAATAAATGATTTAACTGCTCCAGTTTACCAGGAACACACATAACATTTCATGGTCACCTATCCCATTAAAGGAGCTCCAAAAATGGCTGAATATATGAAAGATAGGCTTTGCAAAGTTTAAAATCTCAACTCTCTCTAAATTGCGAAGCATGACAATGGACTAAATACGTTACAGTGGTTTCAAAGACGAGCCCAAACATATACTAACATTGCAGAATTAATAAATACACACAATCACAAGAGGTTCAGGCACAGGTGTCACAATGAACAGGTTTACAACCTGGATCAATGTGAAAAAGAAACCACGTCTTACTCAACAAGGTCTGACAGCAGAAAGGATATTCCACCCTCCCTTTGTATTCTATTCCAGGGTGTGGTGCTTCCTGAAAATCAGAAATGGACACATACTTACCACATGCGAAAGGAAACGGCAGTGTAATGTCTTTAGTCGAAGAGTATAACATATTTCTTCACATAAGAACATAAGAACATAAGAAAGTTTACAAACGAGAGGAGGCCATTCGGCCCATCTTGCTCGTTTGGTTGTTAGTAGCTTATTGATCCCAGAATCTCATCAAGCAGCTTCTTGAAGGATCCCAGGGTGTCAGCTTCAACAACATTACTGGGGAGTTGATTCCAGACCCTGACATAGAACGTCAATCCATGAAAGACAGGGTTAGCCAACTGACGATGTTTAAAATAAATGGGAAAATATAATGCACTTTAACCTTTCAGAAAACCGCAAGTGACACTTAATTGTGAACAACATTTTATTAATATTATTTTCTTTGCATTATATGAATACTGTACAGATGAAATCGGAGGGGAGGAGCCAACAGCACAGCAGAACAACGCAGTTAAACGAGGCAGTCTTCCCAGCGACAGCGAGTGGGAGAAGTACAGGCGTGGAAAAGTACAGAGCAGTTTAGAAGCAGAAAGGAGAAATTGCATCTTGAATTGCTTTAATCAAAAAACAGAGGACATTGGGGAAACACAGCAGCAGCTCAAAGTCAAACAGCCGCCTGTGTTTTTCTGATAACAAACAAGCTGAAACTCGGAGCAGCTGATTCAAATTCAGTGCCGTTCTGAGACACGGACGAGGGGAGGGGAGCCAACAGCACAGCAGAACAATGCAGTGAGCAGAACCAACAACAAGAGAATGAAAGGAACAACATCCAGGACCCTATTGACAGTGGTGACCAGACAGCAAAAAGAAGGGAGGTCATGATTGTTGGGGACTCCATATTGAGAAACACAGCAAAAAGAAGGGAAGTTCAAGTTCGCAGTTTGGACCCCCTTACTACAACAGTGTGCTGCCTTCCGGGAGCCTCGGTCAAGCACATCACTGAGAACGTGGACAGGCTCCTAGAACGAACAGGAGACGAGCCGGTAGTAGTCATCCACATCGGTACAAACAACATTGGAAGAGACAGACCAAAATCCCTGCAAAACAAATTCAGAGAGCTAGGAAGGAAATTAAAAGAGAAAACCAAAACTGTGGTATTTTCTGGTATACTACTGGCACCTTGCAAAGGACCATAAGGACAGCTGGAAATAATTAATCAAAACGCATGGCTGAAGACGTGGTGCACACAGGAAGGCTTCACCTATCTTGATCATTGGACCACATTCTACAACGAGGACTATCTGTATAGACGGGATGGACTGCATTTAAATAACAAGGGAACCAGTCTACTCGGAGAAAAGATCCTCGAGCAGGTTCAGAAGCATTTAAACTAGAAAGGAAGGGGGGAGAAATCAACAAAAAAACAGAAGGGAGACCGCATCAAAACAAGAACAACAACTCAGGTAAGACAACCATTAAATGTATTTATCTAAATGCTAGAAGTATCAGAAACAAAATTCTAGAACTTGAAGCTACTGCACTAACAGGTAACTATGATGTGATAGGTGTTACAGAAACGTGGTTATCTGAGAGTGATGGGGACGAATATAATATTTGTGGGTATACACTGTATAGGAAAGACAGGCAGGACAGAAGAGGAGGAGGGGTAGCGCTATACATAAGAAACAGTCTTGAAACCCAGGTGTTAAACCTGGACAAAGAAAATAAAACCGAATCAATATGGATCAGAATAACGGACAAAAATTCAAAGGGCATAATAATAGGAGCATGCTATAGACCGCCAGATTCAGACGGTGAGCACAATAATCTGTTATACAATGACATTAGAAATGTGTGTAGCAAAGGAGAAGCCATACTAATGGGGGATTTCAACTTCCCCCAAATAAAATGGGAAAACCCAGTGGGTAGCACGAAGGATGAAATAGAAATGGTGGAAATGACAAATGACTGCTTCCTAACACAATTTGTCAAGGCACCGACTAGAGGGGAGGCATGCCTTGATTTAGTCTTTTCAAATAACAAAGACAGAATAACTAAAACAGAGGTCAGAGAACCACTGGCAAACTCAGACCACAACATGGTCTCATTTGAAATGTTTTTTAAATCCCCAAAAGTAATGACTAAAGCTAAGGTTTACAATTTTAGAAAAGCAAACTATGAAGGTATGAAACAGAGACTAACAGAAGTAGATTGGAGTAAAATAGAGAAAACACCCACAGAAGAAGGATGGTTGTTCTTCAAAAATGTAGTACTAGAGGCGCAAAACAATTACATCCCTAAAGTAGACAAATCTAAATGTAAAACTAAATTGCCAAAATGGTTTAATAGATCAATTAAAAAAAATATTCAGCGAAAAAAGGCACTTTACAGAGCATTAAAAAAGGACCAAAAAGAAAGTACGCAGAAAGAGTACACAGAACTGCAAACGCAAGTCAAAAAGGAAGTTAGAAAGGCCAAGAGAGAAATAGAAATGAACATTGCTAAGGGAGCTAAAACCAATTCCAAAATGTTTTTCCAATATTACAACAGCAAGAGAACATTCAAAGAGGAGATTAAATGTTTAAGAGATACAAATGGCAAAATCGTAGATGAAGAAAAAAAATAGCAAATATATTAAATGATTACTTTTCACAAGTTTTTACAAAGGAAGATACTGACAACATGCCCCACATGTCATCCAGTTCCTATCCAGTTTTAAATAACTTTAGCATAACCGAGGCAGAAGTGTTAAAGGGACTAGGAGCTCTTAAAATAAACAAATCCCCTGGGCCGGATGAGATCCTCCCAGTAGTACTCAAAGAAATGAAAGAAGTAATTTACAAACCGCTAACCAAGATCATGCAGCAGTCTCTTGACACAGGGGTGGTACCGACAGACTGGAAAATTGCAAACGTAATACCGATCCACAAAAAGGGAAACAAAACTGAACCAGGTAACTACAGACCAGTAAGCCTGACTTCTATTATATGCAAACTTATGGAAACTATAATAAGATCCAAAATGGAAAATTACCTATATGGTAACAGGGTCCTGGGAGACAGTCAACATGGTTTTAGGAAAGGGAGATCGTGTCTAACTAACTTGCTTGATTTTTTTGAGGATGCAACATCGATAATGGATAATTGCAAAGCATATGACATGGTTTATTTAGATTTCCAGAAAGCTTTTGACAAAGTCCCGCACAAAAGATTAATTCTCAAACTGAACGCAGTTGGGATTCAAGGAAACACATGTACATGGATTAGGGAGTGGTTAACATGTAGAAAACAGAAAGTACTGATTAGAGGAAAAACCTCAGAATGGAGTGTGGTAACCAGCGGTGTACCACAGGGATCAGTATTAGGTCCTCTGCTATTCCTAATCTACATTAATGATTTAGATTCTGGTATAGTAAGCAAACTTGTTAAATTTGCAGACGACACAAAAGTAGGAGGAGTGGCAAACACTGTTGCAGCAGCAAAGGTCATTCAAAATGATCTAGACAAGATTCAGAACTGGGCAGACACATGGCAAATGACATTTAATAGAGAAAAGTGTAAGGTACTGCACGCAGGAAATAAAAATGTACATTATAAATATCATATGGGAGATACTGAAATTGGAGAAGGAATCTATGAAAAAGACCTAGGAGTTTTTGTTGACTCAGAAATGTCTTCATCTAGACAATGTGGGGAAGCTATAAAAAAGGTTAACAAGATGCTCGGATACATTGTGAAAAGTGTTGAATTTAAATCAAGGGAAGTAATGTTAAAACTGTACAATGCACTTGTAAGACCTCATC
Source organism: Polyodon spathula (assembly GCF_017654505.1). Lineage (NCBI taxonomy): Eukaryota > Metazoa > Chordata > Actinopteri > Acipenseriformes > Polyodontidae > Polyodon > Polyodon spathula. The sequence continues at coordinate 5,485,132 of NC_054569.1, read as the reverse complement.
TTGAATATTGTGTTCAGTTCTGGTCACCTCGCTATAAAAAAGATATTGCTGCTCTAGAAAGAGTGCAAAGAAGAGCGACCAGAATTATTCCGGGCTTAAAAGGCATGTCATATGCAGACAGGCTAAAAGAATTGAATCTGTTCAGTCTTGAACAAAGAAGACTACGTGGCGACCTAATTCAAGCATTCAAAATTCTAAAAGGTATTGACAGTGTCGACCCAAGGGACTTTTTCAGCCTGAAAAAAGAAACAAGGACCAGGGGACACAAATGGAGTTTAGACAAAGGGGCATTCAGAACAGAAAATAGGAGACACTTTTTTACACAGAGAATTGTGAGGGTCTGGAATCAACTCCCCAGTAATGTTGTTGAAGCTGACACCCTGGGATCCTTCAAGAAGCTGCTTGATGAGATTTTGGGATCAATAAGCTACTAACAACCAAACGAGCAAGATGGGCCGAATGGCCTCCTCTCGTTTGTAAACTTTCTTATGTTCTTATGTTACAGCATTGATTTTATAATTTCAGTATTTTATATGTATGGTCGATATATATAAATTATTCAGAGATCAGTGCTGGAAAGGAGAAATATGTTTTTTAAAAACTGTTTTTTTTTTTTTTTCAAATTATAGGTCTATATGAGTTCCTGATAAATGAACATTTAAAATAATGCATTTACACATTCTCTGAAATAATGCACATATGTATACGAGGAGGTTATGTGGTCCAGTGTTTAAAGAAACAGGCTTATAACCAGCAGGTCACCGGTTCAAATCACACCTCCACCACTGACTCACTGTGTGACCCTGAGCAAGCCACTGAACCTCCTTGTGCTCCGTCTTTCGGGTGAGATGTTGTTGTAAGTGACTCTGCAGCTGATGCATAGTTCACACACCCTAGTCTCATGTCTTGTAAAGCACTTTGTGATGGTGGTCCACTATGAAAGGCGCTATATAAAGATTATTATTATTATACTCTGAAATAATGCATTTACACATATAATGAAATAATATTGAACAAAACATATTGAATATAATGATTGTTGGTCATAGCTTACTGGTGGATCGTGGAGCCCCTTGAGATCCAGCACAATGGATCGCAGTGTTTGGGTATTAGCCACCACTGCTCTGGTGTTTCTCAACACAG